>NW_028186901.1:3361748-3411163 GCF_003343005.1 Rhea americana
TTTCCTTTCCTTTCCTTTCCTTTCCTTTCCTTTCCTTTCCTTTCCTTTCCTTTCCTTTCCTTTCCTTTCCTTTCCCAATTCCCTAACTAATATAATTCAGGAAGGAGATGGGAGGACTGCATGCTTGGAATCTCCTCTCTCAAAGGTGGTTTAAAACCCAAGCACCAAACACACATGCATTCACAGGATAATTGCAACTGCAAATGCTGAAAATTTAAAATTCCTCACATATGAGAGTCATCAGATTCAGCAACGGCAAGTGTGATTTTGTGGTGTTATTTTTTTGCTGCCACCCCACATACTGGTTTTACCTACCAGCTGATTGCAGTGTAAACATGGAGTCATTCCATTAAAGCCTCTTTCTGACACTTTTGCTGTGCCTTAAATTAAACTTGGTACTCTGTAAGCCAGCATGGAACAAAACATTGTAGTTCAGGGCCAAAAGGAAAAAGATAGCTTTGGTGCAGTATTCATACCTTTTCTTCCTGTTCCACAAATAGCAAATCAGAATGCATTTTGAGTTTGAATAACTTTGATTTTTAAGAAAGAAACTAAATCATCTTTACTTCACTAAGTCTCAGCAATGGGATTCCTCTTGGAAATGAAGACTGTACAACAGAGATGGATACACTGGAATCATTTACTCTAGGCAATATAGAAAAATAGGCATTTCTACAGTGCAGTTCAGCCGAGCTCTCTATYTACATTTATTCCTGTGAAACCCACCCAGCAAGGTCTCCGCAAAGGACAGTCTCTCTGCAAGAGCACATTGTACGTCTRTGTGTGTGTAGGGGGGTGTCTTCTAGCTGGTCAAACTGAGCACCAAGTGACCTCCTGTCTCTGGTAACATTAATTTGTGATTCAAAAGATAAAATAGCATTTAGTTATGATTAGTGTATATCATTAAATATGRTGAATCAGATACATGCAATGAAAGATTCCAAGGATAGAAATAGGGAAAAAAAAATAAATAAATAAAATAATTGGGGTAGAAAAATAATAACCCCTCACTTGCCAGTAGGATTGCTCACGGAGCAGAGGTTAATGACTAGATTAAGAAGTCATGGATCCATTGACTTCAATAGTGCAATAATAGTTTCTACAAACAGAAGATGTCCAAGGGCTTTTAAAATAAATATGATRTATCAAAAAGAAGGTGAAGAGAAATTTTATCCTTTGACACAAAATCTTCCTGAGTGACTCCCATTGAAAGACTTCAGAATAATTCAGGGAAAGAGGGAAAGACTGCAAGAAAGTAGTTTTCCCTTGAAATGTAAGCTGTCTCCCTGCAGCATTTTGGCACTTTGTAACCATTCCTGACATATGAAGTAGTCTTGGGATTATTCAGCCATCATGATTAAATAGCTGGGTTATGTAGTTTACTGTTATTTTTTGTAGTTACATTGAGAACAAATGCTGCCATTTCCCGGTGTGTCAAATTTAACTTCTCTTCTTGCTTTGGCTGAAGGGTCCCTTGTGAAAACGTTGTGCAGTTTATTTGTGCTTCATTTGTAAAGCAGATAGGTTTGGATAAATTTACACAAATTAAAAGTAAACTGGAGTGGAAGCTAGCATATGTATTGCCCTACATAAATTACATTTAACCTCTATCTGTAAGACTTCRGTGGCCTGAAGAGCTTCTGTTGTTACTCTGCAGATATATTTTATGCCCTGGATAAACCTCTCTATTTGTGGATATTTATTCTGGTGGGGCTATACCTATGCATTCAGATTTTCCCTATCATGCCAAATTGTGCCTGTTCTGTCTTTGTCTTTTCTACTGTTGTCATTTTCTTACCATATATGAAATACTTGGTTCTGTCCTARCTGTAAAACTTAAGCTGATCCCTGCTCTAATTATCTTTTATTATCTTCCCATGGACAGATCTGGTCATCTTCTTTCTGCTGGGTAAGTATATTTGATAGCTTACACAGCAAATAACATTACTCATACTAATTGAAGTCAGTTTGGCATTGATGTGACCAGGAATGTGAAACCAAAGAAAAGCAAACAAGCTTTTAAAGCCCCCCCAAAAAGCACACTGAACACTGAAAGGAAGTTAATAATTTTAGCTCAGTTGAAGGTACTCTGTTAAATGGAAAGATGTGGGACTGTAAAACAATGACCAACATGTATGTCAGTTAAACATCTGGAGAGAATATAAAAAAGAAACCCATTTAGAGGGAAATGAATCCCCTATAGAAAGTATGCTAGTCATAAGAACAGAATGTACTGTGTAACTCATGGTGAGGATGGGATACATTAACACATTAATTTTAAGAGKCTCAATCTCAATTTTATTTATATTTAAGCTTTTAATCCTTGAATAATTAGTCATTACTAGTATTTAACGACTGGTTTGCTAATTGAGTATCCCTCAATAGAACTGAAGGCAGTTAAAACCCTAACAAACTGATCATTAACTACAGTAATGATCAACTACTCTGGGATTATTACTATTATAAACTATAATTAACWGTTGATAACAGCTATATTTTATTTTGTGTTTTGTTTCCTCTAAAGTGTAGTACTGCTGTGAGGCTGTGTTAAAATTCTCAATAATAGAAATGACATGGTGAAATCACCCATTTCCTCCAGTTACAGGAAAAATATTTAAATGTTTATCCAAAATAACTGTTCTAGTAGGTGTTTTGTTGTCAGATGTTGGTTGAGGAAGGCAACAGTCCTGCACCCGAGCAGTCAGAAAAAAGTCTTGAAGGATGAGGAGTAGATGAAATTCTAACTTAGATTCTGCAAATTTCATTAACCTTTTAAATGGGTCAAATCCAAAACTCCTTTCCTTTCTGCCCCATTTCCAGCAACCATAACTTATCTTGTAACTTGTTAGTGAACACTGGGTCTAACGTTTTTAGTGCCAAACCTCTGACTGCATCCTAGGATAGAGCTGACATGATCCTTTTGCCCACAGCTGCACTGGACTCCTCTTCTGTGGGAATGGGACAACCCAGCAGCTGCAAACTGAAGCTGGAAAATTCAAACTGAACTCGGAGTCATGTTTTTAACAGTGAGCATCGTTAACTCAATTAGCGCACCCAGCCAGCTAGCTAATTGTTACAAGTTTTGAATCACGATGTGTGCCTTCTCTCTTAAGAAACCCCCAGTCAGAACATGTGTGCAGATTGTGGGGAACAAATGGATAAATACTGCGTACCACAGCAAAGATCACTGTAGGAGATAACTACATTTGACCAACTAAGTAGTCTTCTCTGTTTAATTGGATATATTGACTTGATCTCCACTCATGATAACGCACGTGCAGGCGCCTCTGTGTAAGTATGTGCCTACCTCTTTTTTGTAGCGTATTTGTGGGATGAATCTCTGCATGGGTGAGTTGCCTATAGACCTTCTGGGGAGGACTTAATAATTAACAGTATCTCACCCTCTCTTACTCACTTATATGGTCATATTCACAAGTCATCACCGTGTGTATTTGTTTTCAGTGTATCTTCCTGCTGTTGCCTGAACCAKTTTTTTCATATTTAAATACTTCAAGTTATTACAATGTTTCTTCTTTAAATTCATCTGCTCTGACTTCACCTGAGCATCTAAGCTTTTAAAGGCCAGATACTCGGGTCAAGCTCCTTAAGATATGCGCTTCCACGTTTTCTTCAGCAAAAACAATTGCTGACACAATACTAAGTGGGTTGGTTTGCCTCTCTTCTCCTTTCATATCCTAGATAGTGTGTTCACRAACCGTGATCATAAACGGGGTCTGAGAATAAACTTTGATTTTTTCTTTTATTTAATTGTCATTCCTWTCTTCATTCAAAAGGGACTATATCTGCTTTTAACTTTGAGGAGTAACTTGCATTAATCAGCACAGACTCAATTCCTCTATATTATCTATCTAAGGATGAGGGTTAGGCAGCCAAGTCTTGCTCTTTGATTCACCTCTCCTGTTCCTCCCCTACTCCTCGCGTTTCCCTGTGTGTTTCTGGTAGCTACTTAATAAAGGTTAAATCTAGGAGCTATATGGATTTCTTCAAAAATCTCTAGACATTTCCATAGTACATTTTATCCACAGCTGTCTTTTTTACCCAGAACTTACCTCTCTGCCAACTTAGAGGCCTAGCCTTCGCTTAAGCTATCCTGTAATTCTCTTGCTTTTTCCTAGACAAGCCTGTCTGCTAAACCCTTAAGAGTACTGGAGTCTGGACTACAACAAACATGCTCAAACATTGCAGAAACAACTGAACCATGAACTGTATTGTCGCAGAAATATAAAAACACTAGTTTTACTCATGCACACTGAGGGTTTCAGGTTAGCAGAAATCATGAACAGAGAGCAGGGAAAGCAGAGAAAGCAGTGTGTGTATGGTGGAGGTCGTGTTGTTTTCTTCTCATGGTAATTTTCCTTAGATTCATAGAGTATTTAAATGACAAAATAAGTAGAAATGGGCTGAGAAACAGAGGAGGTTAAGGTATTTGGGCTCTGGGATGATGCTGAGGATGTACTATAGGAGCTTATACTATGGGCACTGCCTGCAGTGGGATAGGACCAACGAACAGATWTATCTATAGTAATCATCCTTGAAACAGGAAGGTTTCACAAATGATCTATTAAAAGACCTGCAGGCCTGCACGTTCCTTCAATGCRAAGAAGGTTGCTAGAGGGCTTCTCACGCTTGATCCTCATTACACAGAAAAGAATAAAACATTCTATACTGGTAGGTCTGCTTTGCTAAACRAAAGATATTAAGAGAAGGGTGAAAAATTAAAAACCAAACAAGGAAATCAAAACAAAACAACYCTGGATTTGTGGATGCTTGCAATGTGGCAGAAATAGATTTGGGGGAATAACGTTCATCTCTTCAGTTGGTAAGATGGTCTGATATGTGAGGGGTAAAGCACATCTTCTCAGCTGGAGCAATTGAATCGAGTCCCTGGTTGTTATCAAAATCACTTGGCCCAGGTGGCATCTGCAATCTTTAGACATCCAACAAAGGAATATTCAAGCTGGACAAAGCGGGCCCATACTTTCCACTCCTGCAGGACACTGAGCAGAGTGAACATCTATTTTCCTTATGAATTCATCAACTTTTGTATCTAATCCTAGCTTCCTGGAGGCTACTTAGGAAGATGGGAAGGTGAAGGGCAACTCTAGGTGCTCAGGAGAGATAGGAGAGGTAGGGAAAAGAAGAACTGAAAAAAGAATCTTTTCTTCRTTTAGGAAGATAGAGCTTTATTTCTTTTGACAATTTGCCTCTATTTCCTTCTTTCTTTGTTCTGTGCTGGAAGCTCCCTCACAAACCCTGCTGTGTCCTGTCATGCATCGGAAGCACACCTAAGCTATGAGGCAGTCTTGCTATTGGTATTGGTTTGTGTCAAGTTGRCAGCAACATGCCACATCTGATGCTAGATCTGAAATGAGAAGAGAGYGAGGTGGGAGGAGGAGTACTCTGCTGGGTACCATGGACTCTGGGCACYAGCAGCTGTGCCTTGGTTCTCAGCACGTCTCAGCGGTGGCCTCTCCTTTCTGATGGCTGATTGGCATTGTTTCCCCGTTTCTGGAAGAAGCAGAGAGAGAGTCTGTGTATCCAGAGTCTTGATTTTGTGAAAAGGAACTGTAAGAATAACAAAGAATTGGGCAGACATTGTGTAGCAACATGAAAAACATGTTTCAAGAAGAAGTACTTAAGTATTTAAGCRTACTTTGGATGGCTGAATTAGAGAACAGGAGCCTGAGTCCAAGATCACAGCTTTCTGTCCTAGCCTTGCTTCTATTCCTGACCTTAAATGATCACCTTGTGCAGACGATGGTACAGATGTCCATGGCAGCTCCAGAAGCAGTATGGGAGAATCGGTGAGGTACTTTCAAGTAGTTGATTAACCCTGCCAAAAGGCTGTAGCCTGAAAAGCCCATACTACTTCTAGTATCTATAAACTCTCTTAAGTACCACTGGATAAGCACGTTAATTTGTTCAGCATTAGCTGGTGTTCGGACAGGGGGCTGTGCAGCGCTGTGCAGCATTCTTGGTTGACTCTTCTGTCTTCCCCCCTTGAGTCCAGGTGCTCTGCCATTACCCATGGAGGCTCCGCACAAAAGCTATGGTGGAAAGCTCATTTGAGACARTTAAGAATCTGCCAAACTATCCAAATACAAGATGGACAAAAATGCCATTGTGCTGATTGGAGTATGTCTGTGTGGGTGGTCCACCTGTCACAAAGCAACCACCAATTTTTGTRGGCCCTTTTCTGATTCCATTGCAGTGAAACAGTGAAAGCTTCATCTTTAGATGGTAGGAGAGCAGATACACAATAATTTCCTCAAATTTGTAAGAGAACTCGAGGATTTATTTATTCAAGAGAGATGCTTAAGAATCGAACTTTACACCAGATCGTAGATACCACACATGGTCTGCTGATAGATTAGTTACTGCTTACGTTAACTAAAATAACTCTTCCCTTTGGAAGTGTACCATGCAGTTGAATCAGACAGGCAAAATAGCCCAGTGCACCTACCAGCAAAGCAAGGCACTAATGTGCACTGTGAAACTGCATTATGAAGCAGTTTATCAAGCCTCAGGGAAACCCTGTGCTTTTCATCATGTTCCATAACAGAAATGTCTAGTGTTATAGCTACTTGTTCATGACTACTAAATAGATCAGAGTATGTATACTTTTAAATGCAGTTTGTATATGTGAAATGCAGCTGTTTAAGTGATATAAATTGAGTAGCTCTGAGGTTTTATTAAAGAGTACTTGATGCTTGACAGTAAACTTGTGTTTATGTAATTAAGATAGATGTGACCACTGTATCAGGCTCTCTGCTACATTCTTWTTTTTTGTTGTTTTGTATATATTTGGTATCACTCCAGAAAGTCTACATCTGATTTTCTTTTTTTCTTACCTTTATTTTATACCATGGCCTAGGTCCTGGTACASATTGGGAAGTTTAGGAGGGAAATAATGGTTTTATAAATTAAAATTTCTACTTTTAACATTGCAGTTTAAAGAACAATACCTGGCTAYTAGGGTACTATCGCAGATGGAGCATCTTTCAACGTTAAAGGAATTGTTCRTTTTCAGTCCAAGTCAAACCAGACAAAATATCATTACCTGCATGAAGACTGGTAAACAGCTTAGTGAGGAGAGTCTTGCTTCTCCACTAACCTATACTGACATGCAGGTAATCTGCTCTCCCAGTAACTAAGGGTCATATACTCTGTGCTGCTTTTTAATTATTAGTAGACATTTACCATATCTACAACCACATCAGATTCAGCAGTGAGAATTAAATAGGTTTCCAGCAAATGGCCTTGCTTTTGCTAATGGAAATGGAAATGGTCTCTTGGAAGCTAATAAGCTGTTGCTAAAGCATGTACTTTCCCTGCTCAGGAGGTACATGCTCATAAATAGAGGGGGCTGGACCCTTTTTGCTAGAAATTGGTAACAAATTAGTTTGCTTTGTTTTGCAGCTGTAAGGGTTCACAACTAGGTTCTTTATCCCCAGGGTGGCCCATCTGGAATGTCACATCAAAACTAAAGTTACTCAGGAAATAAAAGCCCCACTGAAAGACACAAACAGCACATTCCAGCTTTGCTTTCCCCACGTCACTGCGTTTCAGTCTCCCTGCTCTCCCGTAATGGAAGAGTGCAGGGAAGGATCTGAGGGTAGTTCTCTACCTGTATTTAGTAGGTACACTCTTTCCACAAGGAACCTGCAGAGATGTTTAGAGTGCCTCTGCCTAGTAGGATTTCTCGTTATGAAAGATAATCATTAACAATCTTATTAAGCTAATAAATGTCCACAAAGTGATTGTGCTACGGTAATCATGAACGGTCTGTGTGTAGAGAAGATATGAGCCTGGATATCAGGCTTCCCCACGTTGTGTATTTTAGGTTACCTGATTAAAGGCTGATCAAAAACCTAGGGAGAATTCAATCAASAAGGCTGATCAAGACCTGGGGAGCAATGAAGGAATCCTGTTGCCTCATCAGTGACAAGGGAGCACATGGAAAGCTCCCTAAGACCAGCAAAGGACAACAAGTAGAAAATTGTCCCTAGTGCAAAACCCAACAGAAGGAGTCAGTGGGGAATTTCTCTCCTTAAATGCCTTGCAAAATAAACGACGTTATTGCCTAAAGATGTATAGGATGTATGGGATGTAGGAATATGAGTATTTTGTGGATCCTGTGAACTGGTTACTGGTACTGGTTTATGCCTTTCTTTCTTTCTCCTGAGAAACTTCTATTGCTAAATATCCCGTGGGTGAATTACTAGTATGGTAGAACGTCTGAGTGAGCTTCTGTGTGTGCTAGCATATAGGATAGAAGCGAATGTGAGAATGTGCTCTGATGTGCAAACAGGAGATGTAATACAGGCCTGGATTAAGACATCTGGATTTAGAGTTCTCCATGTGTGCTGGGAGTCCAAGCTGCTATTACAGTCAACAGAGAAACCTAGGACTTCATTAAGTGGCTTTAAAATAGGCATCTAATGCCACTTGAAAATCCTTAGCATGTCGTAGAGAGCTGCGTAAATCAAATATGACATTAGCCCTACYCATCCTTTAACTTACTGAAGTTGCAGCTGGAGGGCAGCAAGGTAGCATGAAAAAATTACACTGGGGACCTCTGTTTAGGCAAACATTTTGGGTCCCCCATCATGAAGGCTGGAAAACAATTCAGCTCCTCCAAGGCACACTTCATGGCAGAGCAGATGAACCCCAACTGCATTTCCAAATCCATTATGGCAATGAGAGAGAATCCATTGCCTAAACATTACCATCTTAAACCTTTAGTATAAGCTTCCTGCCCAATGTCTGCCCCTCCAAAATACCCCTCGTGCATCACAAGTCATGTTGGTTAGACTCATGCAGATGTGTTGGGTACTATAGAGTGTCTTAAATGAYGCTATATGACTATGTTTAGACATCTAGATCATACTCTAGATCTCTGATTACAATAGGGGCTTAGACCTCAAGCCTACATATACTTCTGGGATAGACATTTATAGGAAGATGTCTTAATTGGGAGCTGAACCCAATCAAAGCTCTCTGTTCTGACAAGTTAGTGCATGACATACTGGATGAAAAGAGTAAAGCCCTATTTGTGTGCATATACATAGTAATGCATATAAAACATCGTGCCTTTGGCTGAGTAATAACASGTTTGCAAGAACTCCAAGTTCAGCTCAGTTCACTGCAGGTTTTCTTGAAGTTCATACACCTTTTATGATTTTGTTGGCTGTTATTTGCTTCTGGTTTTCAGCTACACAGAGAGGACAGAGTCCTGATCTAAGCTGAAGAAGTAATAGAAAGAAAACAAAGGAGCTGTAGTCACAGCAAGTAACATCAGACCATATACCTTCTGGGCTTACACTGTTATACCTTTGGAAAGTGGAGCAGTAGTGCCAATGCAGCTGTCCCAATAAATCCAAGCCATAAATACACAAAACTGTTGTTTTCACATGGYTTAAATGCACAGCCAGGTGGTGCTTGATTTTTCCCAACTTTGAAAGTTTGAGACCATGGAAATCTGCAATTCAGAACAAAACAGAAATATAAGCTTTTGTGTACTGAATCTCTGAAAGCCTTTGCATTATATCTGTAGAACCATTGAAGCCTGACATCCTGTTCATTTCTGCCATACAAAGTTTGGATTAATCCATTTATTTAAAGCTGTTCTGTGAAGATTGAAAAACTGTAATTAATTATTTTTTCTCTTGTTTTTCATTTTGAGGTACATTATTTCTTGCTTCAATACTGAATTGTATGGAATATTTTGATCTTTTATCCGCATTATTTAGAAAACAAGCAATTTCACACTGAAAGCCTTTAGTAAATGAGTTTTACAGGAGATGAGAAAGAGGACTGGGTGAAATCTATTATGCCCTTCTGATGATATGAACATTTCCCTGAATCCTTTATCATCGTTAGCTATTAGAGCCATGTTAATAACACCCTTTTGATCCATCACTTAAGTATGAATTACATTCTCTTTGGCTTTCTCCATTTACAAAGCTTGCAAATCAAAGCAACTGTAGTGGCTGAAGTCACTTACATTTGGCCTCTTGCCTTATAAATCCTAATGAGGGGCATCTTTTGAATAGTGCTTAGTGTATTTTAGGCCATCATATATCCAATCRTTCATAGGGAGATCAACGGATAAACTATCAACGAAAATCATATTTTAAGAAAGGACGATGAAAATTTACAGCATTTAAGTCTAGGCACCTAATTTATGTATCTGTGTTAGACGTCTAGTAACCGTAGGCTTCCAAGAAAAATGATGGATAGCGGGAGTCTAATTTAAAGTTTTGGAATTATACTGCGAAGAATATTTTCTCTTTATTGAATTAATAAGAAGCTTAGTAAGACCAGCCACCAAACAGGAACACCTAAGTTAAGTTTTCAAAGTTAGGCAGACCTAATCTCCCTGCTTTTTCCTCTACCTTGAATTCCAATTACAAATTACTTTAACAGAAAACATAAACTGGGAATTTACTGATAAATCTCTCTTTTATTGAAAYATTGTAATTACTTATAATGAATTACTGTATGCATGAAATACTGTATTGCAAATACTCAGTAAATATGCTGTTCAGAAAAGGCCTTCTTCTTTCGTTTCTCCCTGTCCAAAATGTAGTCCGTGAAAATATTTCAGATTTTACATTTGTCCAAAAAATGTTGGAAATTTTCTTTTTTTCGTTTGACTTTGCAACTTCAGACATTTTTTCCTAGACAACAAGAAGAAAAAAATAYAAAAATTTGATGCAACTAAAACTCCTTTTCAGCTATTCAGAAATCTTCCAGGAAAAGCTTCTCTCGTCTTCCTGTCTTTAGCAATCCTCTTTGTCTTCTGTGATCATTCATCTCTAAACAAATATCAGATTGCTTCTAAGAAACAGCAGCGAAAATTAACAAGYTGGACATATGGGCTTTTAATTGGTTGCCAGGCACAAATTGTAAGCGCTGTGTCAGTGAGTATGTTAACATACATTATGCTATTATTACTATTGAAGCAGTTGAGCAAGCAAGGGACACATAGAGAAATCAATACTGCTCACCGCTGAATAACCACAAATCCAAGCAGTTTATATGCTCTCCACACATATTCTGAGGTGAATAAGTCTGAGCCATTTCTAGTCTTGAGTGTGAGCTAGAATACGTTGTCTTTTAGGTGGATATGTCTTAGCTTTGTCTCTTAACTTTTCAGCTAGAGCTTGTTCATGTCTGAATGGTTCAGGGACTAGGTTGAATAATGGATCACGGTTAGACCTGTCTGTGTTGACATAGGCACCTAAAGATGATAAACTGGACTAAGATTTTAAACCCCTATAAATCTGATTACTGTACAGGTAGCAACAGGCCTGTTTTATCAGAAGTCTTCCATAACAACTAATTTGATACAAGAATGAATACCCAACTAAACATTTTAATGTTTACATCTTGTGAAAATGTAACTTTTGGGTGTGGAGAAAGAACAAATATCAAAACTGACTTCCTAGGGGGTGGGGAAGGAGTGTTCAGAGAAGAGCAATGGAAACTCGGAAAAGAAAATAGTCTAGTTGGGGCAGCAGGTCTGTATAGGATTAATGCAATATTCAAACTACAGCTTTCCCCCCMAAAAAAGGGGGGAAAAAAAGAAAAGAAAAAGAAAATCCAAGAAAGAAATCTCYTATTATAAACTTAAGTGTCTTGGATTTTTTTCTTTTGTGTTTTCCTTTTTCTATTGTTCTATTGTGTTTTCCACCTGTGTTTTTTACTTTCTCTGATGGGGAACTGGTGCTTCAGGCACCACAGATCCTGGATTAGTCCAGTGACTGATTTGTATTAGAATCCTGACCTAAAGTTCACTGATGGTTTGCCTCCTTCCCAGTATCCTAAACTTCAGACATTTAGGAAAGCCCAAAGCCATTTGATTAACTTGTTGTACAGTCTAACTTCCTTTAATTTACTAGAATACCTGAAATCCAGTTATGACAGAGATCACAAGTGTTAAAATATTATCTTCTGTGAGAGATACACTGCACTCGCTTACTAAATAAAGAATAATTCCACCAGTRTATTGCTGAGGATAATTAATTCCAGGGAAAATACAATTATAATATAATCAATAAAATATAAAAAWAAGTATAAAATATAATATAATTAATTTCAGGTAAATGTAAATGTAGCATATAAAAAATAAATCCCTAAAGGTTAGGGATTCTRCATTGAACTGATATGAATCAATATAAATTGAAATTTTTACTGATAATCCTGCCCAGAATCCTTGCCTTGGAGAGTTTTCAGTYTGATAGATGCAATTCTGTGCAAAAGAAGAGCAACTCACAGGTCAAACTCTGATTATTTCCAAGAGAAGTTGATGYATAATAGAGCAAAACTTCACAAAACACTTGATTTCAGTGATGGAGTGGAATAATAATTATAATTCACATTTAATGCCAATGGTTTTAAAGGTTGTCCAGGTAAAATTAACTTTGCAAATAGCAGTATGATTCAGCACTCTAATGAGTTCCAGTTGTATAAACCACTGGAACAAAAGAGGTGGCTAATTGTAATTGATGGGGTGGAGCCCCTTAGCAACCCACTCTTTTAAGAAGTTAATGCAGGAACCTGGCTGKAAGAGAGGTGTGATTTTGCTAGTAATTGATGTAATCAGATTTGGAAAAGTAGGTGAACTATGAGTAGGTGAACTCTGACAGCAGGAGTTGCCTCTGACCTTGACATGCATACCATGTGATGATGGTTGCACACATCCGTGCCTTAACAAAGCGAAAGCATCATCAAAGGGTTTAAAACTAAACGATGTGGAGGATCTCCCCTCTGCCAGTTACCTGTGTGGCTTAAAGTGTTACAGGAGAGAAACACATTGCAGCTGAATCCAGTTTTATACTTCTTATTTGTTTCTTAGTTTTTCTCTTGAAATGAAGTTTGCAACAGTCAGGTGCTGTTGCTACTCAGATATTCTACCCTTCGTCCCGGCACAAAGGGGTGGGCAGGCAGCAGCCTTGCTCATCCCTGAGTTGCTGCCAAGCCTGGGCCTGGCTGAATGTCCTGATTTGGAGTTGCCAGTGCCAACTCAGTCCCAGAAATGAGTCACAGAGCTTAGGAGACAGTGGAGCGATGTGAACGTGTTGTCTAAGGGCACGTTGGTGTCTGCCCTGTTGGTGTCTAGTGCAAACAAAGTACTATGCCCTATGCAGTCCTCGACTACTGCCAGCCTGGTGCGGAGCAATGCAGCATTCATTTTTGCAAGTTAAACTTGTTCCAGACCTTCCCAAAAAGTGGATGAATGAATTGGAGCTTCAACAAACRTAAAAAATTTTCTTCTCCTCAAAAAGCTTAGAATATATTTGAAAAGCTTATCTACTCACATGCCCTACTGACACACTGGGACTTTATACCTTGTTAATAAAGTTATGATGAAGAATGAAACAGACCATGAATAATTAAAAAAAATCATGGCTTTTAGATGTAGTGATACTTTATGAAGTCCAGTACAGAATGACCTCTCATAACTTATAAGCAGCAGTTAATTAGCCCAGCTTTAGAAGGCAGTTTAGGACTTGCATGCATGGAAGGAGTCCAGAATAACTATTTCTTATCTATTCTATCTTCCTTAAATCCTTAAAGGCAGTGAAAACAAATACTCATCTTACAGGTTCTGGAGATTGTAYTCTACCACCGTTCTTGGTTAGTTCAATCCAGTACAAAGTTTAAACTGAACTAGAACAAAGGCTTGAACTTGTCTTTCCCAATTTTAGTTGTCTACAGTGAAGGTTCCTATTCCCATCAATAAAGGTTTGCTTTCTAAAGAAGACACATTTCTTCAAGTGGATTATGGCCTTGTCCCATGACTTTGTAGACAGTTGTTTGTGGGGAGGGGTGTAGGTCCAACATTTCCCCCTCTCCCATTATTAGAATTTTGAACTTCGATTTTTTTTTTCCTACAATCTTTGGGATTTCTTTAGAGAGTATTTGGGAAATCAGCCGTGGTGCAAGACACTTACTTTTCAATGTGGACTAACTTTAGCTTCATTAAATAATGATCCAATCTCAAATAAAACATTTAAAATAAAGCTAAAAATAGTTAAAGAACATGTTTTTGGCTGAAATAACAGAAGAAAGTGTAGAAATTTTCATCTTTCCCACAGAATTGCTGATGTCTCTGAATCATTCCCAAAAGATCCTCTTTTAGTGCTACTGTTCATCGTTTTTCTGGGCTTTTTTTTTCCCTGTGTTTTCTCATTCACTCACACAATACTGGACAAAATGTTAGCAAATGAACCTAAGGGAGCAATCCTACACTGGGAATTGAGCCAGATGATCTATCTAGTGTTCTCCATCTGTTCCATCTCTGGTAATGTACTTCTCTCTGACTTGTTTCATTGACTCTCAATTTAAACTGAAAGAACGGCATGGATGTGGGTGTATTTGTAAAAATGTTCCTGTGCTTCATCATAGGCCATTTCTCTTCTCAGTGCTCTCTTTCCCTTTCATTCTCTGGTGAAATAATATGTTAATGAGAGCCATTTCAATTTAGAAGTAGCGATGAGAAAGAAAAGATGGCATCTGTGGTGCATTGCCAGGCCTTTCTCCATCATGTTAGGACTGAAACAGAGCTGGCACCRTCACCATGAAGATGCCACTTGGGAGGAAGACATTGTCTTGCTAACAGTGAACCAACATGATGGCTTCACCTCCTTCTACCCACAGCCAACACCAGAAGTGTTGTTGGGAGTAACCCCCAAGGCTAATGAATTCACGTTAACTATAGTTAAACTAATAGGAATTTGCTTCAGGGAAATACACCAGTGAATTGTGATCTGCAGATCGCTGGTGTCACAGCACTAATTTAAAGCTCTCCATGCTGGGAGAGCTCCAAAACTCTCTCTACTGATGCCTCAGGTTCTTAAGGATCTGGTATACAGCACTGTTAAAAATAGAAATGTGGTTTGGCTATCTAAATTTTCCTTGTTATTTAAAAGCCCAAGCTAATTATTGGGTGAATATAATACAAAATAAAAGATGTTAAAGACTCTTGCAGACCTCTAAAGTTTTAAAAGTGGGAAACACTGCTTATATTTATCTATGTCTGAAGCATTCCCCACACTCTGCAAATCTCTACCAAGAAAAGCAGGTGCTGAAGGGGCTTTGGGTTTTTTTTTTTTCTTTCTGAATTGACCTTTTTTCTTTTTCTCCCCTGTGTTACCAAATAGTGATTGCCTAGAAAGCTGATTTAAATAGAGACAGAGAAGGATATTAGTTAGTTATCTATCTAACGTTAGGTATCTTCATATTAACTTGACTTTCACAGGAGGAAGATATTCCCAGCTATCATTTTTAATCAGCATTTTAATTCCGCAGCACAGAGAAAGAAGTGAGCACACAGCCAAGCAGAAGTCTCCCACCCAAACTGCCYGTGGGACCGTCTCCTTTTGACTTCCATATAGTGCAGCTGCTCTCTGGTAGCTCATAGGGCACGCACCCCCAAAGAGGACAAGCACTCCTTCGTGCGCTCTGCGTGGTGGTCGTGCTCGAGTGGGAGTACCAAAGCAACGAACGCTCCCTTCGTGCCTGCAGGACACAGTCRGTTTTCAATACTATTAATTCTGGCCTATTGCATGCTCTCTAMATCTCAGACTTAACTTTGCCCAGTAGATATGGTCAGAAAATATTTATCATGATCTCAGCTTGATGTAACCACTGATTTATGTGTTTATGTTCAGGCTTCTCTCAATTCAGTCCCTGTTAGTTCCAATTTATCACAGTGCTGCTCTGCTCTGTGTTCCCCAATAAGTTAAYGCTCTTAGCATTTTCTGTTTGAAAGTAAAATGACTTCTCCTTTTTTGTTTAATCTTAAAGACAGCTGATAGCTACCTTATATAAATACCACTCTCACTTATCTAGAGTGCAATAATCTTTTTATCTGAACATGATAGTCAGCAGTTAGAGACTTCCTTCTTACTCTTCATCTACGGTTGAGTCCCYTCTTTGTATCTTTATTCCTTCTGGACTCCTATACAGCCTTTACTTTACATTTTAGAGCCTTCTAGAAGATTATTCACGAAAGTAACTTGTCACATTTGTGCATTCCTACTATCTTCCCTTAGGGAAAAGTATGTCCAGTGACATACTCAGATTAAGTAGATTTTTTCTGGATTGGATTGGATTAAATACATAAAATACTTTGTATTACTGCTAGATTAAAGGAGCAAAATCTTTGAGAGGATGGAATTCATCAGTTCCTTGTTATTAGAGGAAGCTGTGAGTGCCAGGAATTTGGCAATCTCCCAGTCTTTGGAAGATTGRACTTTTGATTGGTAGGGAGCCTTGCTGATATATAGACTGTTCCTCCAGGGAAGTCCTGATCTGAACATGCTTAATTATCACCTTCCATTAACCACGGTAGGACGTAGTAGGTCTCAGTAAAGAGGTCCTCCAGTTTCAAGAGATCTACACTTTTCTCTGTGCTAGTGAAGGCAAAAATTTCTACTTCCAATCTGCTGCAACAGCTGAGAAGCAATCTGTCCAGTTAATCCCCTTTGATCACACACACAGCAGGTAACACTCTAACRACTATTTTGGCCATAGCTTTTCCAACCTGTTAGTGCTTGTCTGACATCTTGTAGGATATTTGATGTCTTCCTTCTTCCCTTTTTTTAACCTATACTGTGATAATTAGGAAGGACATCCATTTCTTTCCACTCAACTCTCGTACTGAGATTCTGTGTCCAGATGCTGAAAATCAGCATTATTTGAACTGGTCACTGGCCAGCTCTTCAGCCTACACTCAGCATAGAGGATGGCCTGGATGGTCCTGTATTAGCCTTTCTTCTACTGCAGTGTCTAATGTTCACCAGATTTAGAAACTTCTTTAATGGTGGCATTTCTGCCCATTCTCTGCTGCTTCTGATAGTATAGTGGGGAAGGAGAGATCAGGCTTGGCCATAACTGCTGCACTGCAGCAGTGATCATGCCGTTCATTTCACCTTTCAGGAACTGCTGTTGTTTACAAGCAAGTAAGATGTAAAGAATTGCCTCATTTGTGCGTCACTGAGATTTATGTATAGCTTACATCATTGTGTCCTATTTCCAAAGCATGGCTCAGTCTGTGCTGTACCCATGCTAACCAGCCTTGATCTCTTAACCTATATAATCATAATTATCTCAGGTGTACTGTTTTATTCACATGTTTGTGGGTTTCAGGTTTGCTTAGATACTTTTGCATCATGATTCACTGCACAGCATGGACTTCACCCAAGCAAGATATATCTCAACTTTTCCTAGTGTTGTAAGAACCCTTGCAGTGGGCAGTATCTCAGTTGAACTAGAGCTAAAAGTCTGTGCTACAGCAGCTTTTTGTAAGGAACCGCAAGTTTGTAGTAGCAAATTATAACACCCTGTTGCCAGTGGTTGGTAACTACATGCTCAACTCTGTTCCTTATCTTGATCCTTCCTAGAAATACAGGGCAACCTTGAAAGTATAAAGGAAAGAAAAGGGGGGAGGGAAAGAGAGAGAGAGAGAGAGAGAGAATTGAGAGCTTGAAACACCTACACAGCCTGGAAATTAGATTTTAGGAGCAAAACATTGCCATCGGGAAGTGAGATCATAAACACTGCACTGGGAAGTCAGCAAGCAAGTGCACATTATTGCAAAACCCTGCTGCACCCTCCATCCATCTGTTGATGGTTTTCGCTTAGGCAGATACATGATGATATAAAAACTAAAAAGGGAAAGAGAAAAATGGAATAAATTTAATCCATCAGCTAGATAAAGCACCTAGAGTTTTCAATATCTGACAACTGTTTGGCACATTAAATGATTGTGGGYGCAAGCCTCATCCTTCTGAAGCTAACAGGAAGCCTCCTGTTGACTTCACGGGGATATGCCCAGGGCTCCTGGTCACTGAGATGTCCCACACTTCTCTCTCCCTGCTCTCCCTGTACYCAGGAAACTCCTTGGAGGGCATCCCCAGACAGCTCAGAGGGTGTTTCACTCTTCACGCCCCTCCAGTGACTGCCCTGGCTGTGGTTTTGGGTGATGACCGATCCCAGCCACGGATGCCAAGGAGTGGTGCACATCTCTGCAAGAACCAGATCTGGCACTGCYGTCTTGTTGTGCATTCCCCACAGGGCAGGTGCCAGATGGTAGGCATGGCTCCTGTCCACCACGGTTGGGTCTGGAGCCTTGTTTGATTCAAAAATTTCTGTGTAGAGACAGTGTCAGGAGTATCTTTGATTCAGATTCAGGTGCTGAGCAGATCCTATGGGAGAGAAAAAAAGAAACCGATGTTTGCAAAGAAATCACTTTCAGTTCCTAGATGTRCAGAACTTTATGAGTTAGTAGTAGGTAATGATAAAAAAGTATGGAAGTGTGTGTGTGTATATATATATATATATGTATATATATGCATATATAAATGTATATATGTATACTTTACAACCTACATCTCAGAGATTATAAAGGGCTAAATTTGTGATTCATTTCTGTTTCTCCTATCTCACCTCCTTCAAAGTCTGTAGTGTTTCAGAATTGTCAGGGATAATGGTGTAAGAGGAATCGAATTATTTTCTGCATATAACACAAACTGCTCTGGTTTCTGGGTCATGATTAATGAGGCACAAACATCAAAAAAGCTTTGCTTCAGATGGGTGTCCAAAAGTTCAAGTGCTTAGTAGAAGCTCATCCAAAAATCTGTTCTGGCAGGTTTTTTTTTTTTTGTTGTTGTTGTTGTTGTTGTTGTTTTGTTTTGTTTTTGCTTTGGCACCATTTTACAATATATGTGTAGCAATATTCCCCAGCTGATGGGGAATGGATTGAGAATCACATTCAGCCATTAGTTATAGAGCTATTTACAAATGAGTTTCTGAAAAGACTATAGATTTTGTTAAAAATTTCTAAAGAATAGAGTTTTCGAAAATTCACTGTTCAGGTACTTTATGAGCTTTTCAGGAATTTCTTAATTTATGAAAAAATATTTAACCTCTCACATTTTTAGAGTTATTATTGTTTTAAATTTCAATAGTATAGAAAATCTCATCTGCCAGTGGAAAACCTCATGTGAAACTATTTTATCAGCCACAATTAAGAATTATAATAAGGGAGATCCTGTCCCCCAAAGAGAACAATCAAAAYAGAGGAAGTTAGAGCAAATGAAAGTAGGAAGGAATTATTACTGTCCTGGTCATAAATCTGAATTTCCATGCTGCGGACAATCCCAGACGCCAGGATAAAAGCTAAAACATTAACATTCATTGTGAAAAAAAAAAAGATTCTGAAATGATTTGATATAATAATGCTGGAGCTTTACAGTGTGACGTTTTCAATTGAAACAATGTGTTTTTATCACTAGTGAAGCAACTTTTGTTTCAACATATTGACCCATATAAAAGGTTTTATTTTTTATGTTTACTATTAAGCACCATTTTCTTAGGCTGGCAAGGAGTCTTTAGTATTCAGTGAGGTCAAAATGTTAACAAAAACCTTGTTTGCTGTCATGCCACTTAACATTGCAGAATAGTGTAAGGTTTCAAGATAGTGGTCCCCATATTTGCCAAAGCCTCTGCTAGCTATGCAGAGTACTTTGTTCTTGGTGTCTACGGTGGAAGACATGGGCCTAAATTGWGGTAAGCCAGAGTCAAGATGGACAGGACTGAATGACTCTCTGAAGTCCCCTCTGGGCTATTTCCAGCTTGCTATTGCTCCCATTTTATATCCATTGCAAAAGCCACCAATAAAATCTTTTGGACTTGTTATTAAAGCTAAAGAAGGAAATAAAAAGGAACAGTTTWAAAATATAAAAGGTAAAGTAATAAAAAAGGCTTTAATGTAACAATATTTCTAYTTCCTCTTGAAATGTCAAGACCTTTTAAAGTGAATTTCTTCCATCATTTAGTGGACTTTTAGAAAGAATAAAAAAGGTAGTGAAAGCCATTGAAAAGAGAAGAAAGCTGGTTGAGAGGGGCTAAAAATGCTGTTTTGCCTATTATATTTGTTAGACTTCCTAAAAGACGATTAAAAATAAAGAAAGCATAAAAGAGTAAATGAAAGGCAAAGACAAAATGTATATATGGCTTTGATACTGACACTTTGGGTGTACTGGATTGAAAGTAAGAGTCAACTGTGAGTTTCCCTCAACCAACCACAGCTTCTGTCGTATGTGGTGGCCTGTGTCACTGCCAGCCACACCACCATACCTACTTGTGAAGTGTAGGTCTGAGAAGAGTTGGTTTGTGAGTCTCTGGTAGCTCAGTCCTGCTCAGTCTTTGGCAAAAGGCAGATGTGGAAGAACACGGACAGGAATTACGGGATTGCTGCTGATGGACTTCCTTGCTGAAGGCCTCAAGCGTGAGCATTTAATCTTACTGAAGGAGGGGTCAGTGGTGCCCAGATGCTCTGTGGAGCTTCCCATGTTAGACTGGACAAATAAGGTTTTACATCTTAGATCTGGCTGGCTTTGAGGCAACCTGAAGAGTGATCACAGACATTTGTGGAAGCAAGATAACTCAGAGCAGTGAGGGCAGCTGTAGGAATACAAACTCAGCTTCCTTGAGACATCATCTTTTGTAAACAAATCTTTCTAAATGTGAGTATACTTTCCATATGTGAACTCTGATTTAACGTAAGAAGAAAGATAGAATGAGTAAGACATTATAAAAGGAGTTACACTCAGCATTAGCTKCCTCATCTTATTCCTAGATGTAGCTATAGAAGTTATGTTTTATTGCAGAAATCWACACTGCAGAAATTGGTCGAGTTAGAAAATTTTCGGTGTGTAAGTGACACACAGTCTCTAAAGGGGAAAAAATAGGATGTGTTTTTTTTTTGTTTTGTTTTGTTTTTTTTTCTTTTTCTAAGACAGGAGACAGTTGAGCACTGAGCCACTGGGGACCTCCTTCCGCTTGGACGTTTAGAAAATAAGTTCACAAATGAATAGATATTAAGAAAGCAAAGAAAATTCAATGCATCAGCACATTGCAAATGTTTGGACAGTGAAGTGAATGAAATGCCAGATGGAGGATTTATGACACTGTAAAAGATCTCCTGTGGGAACCGGTAATCTTTTATCATCCAGAAAAAGTATGTTCTGAGTTTTTGTCCACTAATAAAAGTCCAGGTTGACTTCTCAGCTTCTTTATATRTATTTTGCTAGAACATCTGGTTACCTCTATATGAGCAGGAAGCAAAGTCAGACTCATAAAGTTGTTGGCATTGATCATTAAACCCTACTGTAAAGTTAAAGTGATGTAACATAGATGAGGTAATCTACCATATTTTCTGGTACACAGGTATACTGATATACAGTTCAAGTCTGTCATAGGTTCTCCTGCTGCTGCTGTGACTTCTTTACTTGCTGTTATCAAGGGCAGATTGGTAGGGTGGTATCATCTCCACTAGGAGAACCAGGGGTGAGAGTAAGTATTAAGGATATTTAGAATTCACTCTTATTTTCCACTTCTGACCCAGGGAGAAGGGAGTATATAGGAATAAATCCTATATACTAAAATATACAGTAGGACTTGCAAGYACTATGCCAGCCCATATACCGTCCAGCTCTGTTTTACTCTGCTTTAGAAGAAAGCAACAAGTACATTCTATGAATGTAACTGGTTGTGTAAGAGGAGAAAAAAAGTATCTTTAATCCCAGCTGGAAATTCTGTCACTTCTATTTTAAACATTTATGAATACAAATGCAAAGAGTTGGGCCACTGGTCTCGCCTGGGAGCAATTTCAGTGTTTATGAAATGATTCTTCTGCACACACTATTCGTTTGAGCAAGCGGCTCACTGCCTTTAAGATAAGAGAAGGCATTAAAAGAATTTCTCTTTTCTATCTTTTCTCTCTTTTCTCGCTTTTCCCTTTCCCTTTTCCCTTTTCTCTTCCCTTCCCTTCCTTTCTCTTCCCTTCCTTTCTTTTCTCTTCCCTTCACTTTCCCTCCTATGGGCATGGAATCCAGCTCTGGGTCCCTTCCCTGAAAAAAATAGTCCACATCTCTACAGAAAAGGAGAGCAATTCAGGTACGTAGACAYGCACCTCTACTGCCATTTCAGACACCTTTTTAGAGTACCCTGCACAGCTTTGAAGTGCTGCTTCAAAAAGTCAGAAGAGCAGCAGGTCCTGTGTTGTGTCAGCCAGCCTCATGAGGATGTCKTGGATAGTCTCATATGTCTAGAATATATTAGACACCGCACATTCCTGAGATCTCTCTCACTGAATTTAATAGGATTAAAAAAAGGATTTAAAAAATGCTTTTTTTGCCCAAAAGTGTGGCATAGCTGACTTTCTGTTTTTAAAGCACTTTTTCTTCCATCCTTGAGTCTAGCTGTCTGAGGCTACTTAGGCCTCTTCTTCTTGCCTCAGTTCCCTAGTATGGAACAGGGGATAATTTCCTGAGACTTTCTCTATACAGGGTTGCAATAGCCTTAGGTAAAGATGCTGTGTGTTACATGTTATTATTGTTTAACCTAAAGAATTTATCATATTCTCTTTGACTGCTAAGTAAACCTTAAAAATCTTTTCATGGAAAAAAWTGTTCTTTTTGTCTGTTTTGCTTGTTTGCTACTGTTTGCTAATGGATAAYATTCAGCTGAGAGTCTGATTTTATGAAGAATCGTGTTTTTTAATGCCAAAGCTAAATATGGTCTACYAACTTCTGTGTGACTGCAAAGCTCTGATGACATGCACGTTAAATAGTAGCTTCTTATCATTTTTGCTTCTGTCATGAGGCTGAAAATTGCAGGGTTTTAGTTACTTGGTAATGCATTGGCTGTTTCCAGAATTCCATCTGGAATGAGTAAAACAAGTGCATCAAAACTATCACAGAGTCATTTTGGATAACAAAGCAAAACAGAAATATTTTTGTGTGAAAATGAGGCAGACGTACCGGAGAATATGAGCAAAATAGAGAGATCTGAACACAGRGTCTCAGCCTTAATCACTCGCTAGAGCTAGCAAAGTGACGATTACTTGCAATAGCAAGCAAAACTGCATAATGAACAGTTTGTCACATTTCAGTGAAAATCAGAGGAAAAGCCAATTTCTGAAAACAGTGTGAAAGTCCATGAAGCCATAATTATGTCCTTCATGATAATACACATATGCCTGGATGTGTCGTGGGTTTAAAGTGAACGAATGGTCGCTAGGCRTTGTGTATATCATGGCAACTTTTTTCTCTTCCTATAGAGGTGTGAGCATACTAGTATTTTACTCTACCTCTGCACCAGCTGAGTGTATGGGGACAGGGTACACACTGAGCAGGGTTTGCTCACTGAGCAGACCAGCCACGGCCAAAATGCTCACTAGACATCTAAGCATTAATGGAGAATGATTCATTCTCTGTCCTGGAGACCTCACTGGAGACCTGCTGTTAAGGGAATCACTTTGGAGTAGCCTGTGCGACATGTTTGTTTAAAATCTCAGAGTAGAATCTAGCTGGAACRTTTCATAACTCGCAGGAGGAACATCTAAAAGGTGCATTAGTGAGACTTTTGAATAAAAGACTAATCTTTCTTGGCTGAGCCTCAGGTTTCTCTTTGGGGGGAGGGGAAGTAATAATAATGATGTTCATCTCTGGTGAGTTATTTCAAGATTAAAGCAGAGAGGTTATTTAGCCACAGTTTAGCATTATTGACTGTGTCATTATATGAGGCATTGCTGGTTGACCATTATGTCTTGTTTGCAGTTTATAAAGATGCTGAACAGGGTGTGAAACCCAATAATGCAACAGCAGCAAATGTAAAGTAAACTTCCTGCGTTTAATAGAAAGGCGGGGGAAAAAAAAAGAGAAACTACCAACAGATCAGAAAAAAAAAAAAAAAGAGAGAGGGAAAAGACTAGGGCATGCTTTAATGGTTTTCTTTGGCTGCYTCCCTCATTTTGCCTTGCCAGATCTGCTAAGCTGACAGAAACCTCCACGGCGACGTGGCCCTCTCCCAAGTGCCCCCTGCCCTAGCACTGCCAGCTGCCGCCGCGGAGTCAGTGACAAGCTCTGATTTCTCTGTGAAAGCCAAGGGGACAACTCACGGCTCCAAACCTCCCTTTTCCAGGTCACAGCGTCTTTCAGGGATGTAATTCCTCAGCTGGGATGTGGTAGTTGATATTCCTGACAAGATCGCTACTGCCGGGAATCAAAGACCATGGCTGTTCAGTTGTTTTGCAAGCACAGACTTTGAAGGTGCTCCAGTCTTGTCGTTAACTTTGCAGAGAGCAGGCGTCCTTATCCGTTTCATCTCCGTTAGCTAGAAAGCCCCTGTCACCTTAATTATGAAATAGCTATGCTGATTCTCTTTTTGAGAGAATGTGTTATAAGGGAATTAATAGAAACTATATCTATATTGCTTTCTGGTTTTTAGCTTGTCATCCCTGTGCTGTGCTATATTTTGTGCTTTGAACTCCTGAACGAGCAGCAGGGCATGCATAAGCCTCCAGAAGGAAGAAATGCTTGTCCAAGTTTCAGCAAAGAGTTTATAAGTTGGGAGGAAAGCACATGTATTATTTTAATTTAAAGTATTCTGCTTGTGTTGGATCATTTAGGCCGTTTATATTAGAACATGTGACTTTTTTGTTTGGTCTTTTTCTAAAGGGATCCTYGACTGATCCCAAATTGCAGTAGAATTTAGGGTAAGGCACAGAAGTCATAGCGTTCAAATGTGCATTTGGTTTCCTGCTGCTTCTCAGACACAAACATCTTCCCACTCTGCCCATACACCAACAGCCTAGTTTTAGTCATTATTTGCTTCTAAAACTACCAGATTTGTCCTTTCATCTAGAATTTATAGAGTTCAAGAAAATCCATAAGCTGAAAATAAACAAAAAGCTTTGGTTAAATTGGTAATTTTCCCAATCCACCTATAAATTTCTATATCAATAATCAATGTTACAATTATGCTGTATATATAGGGAAAGGGGATTTCTATGTAGACTGGATTTCTATTTAGACATCATGAAATAATATACCACTTTTACTGGTTTAACTAAATYGCTTCAATTTGAAATGTGTCTTAGCAGAATCTCAGTCCTACCTTATCAATTATTAATTTAAAGGAATTAACTCATGGATTGGAAAAAAAAATTAAAATTTTGATCTGGGTAAGTCAGGTAGAAGCTGAATACTTGGGAGGGCAGTAGTCAATTTTAATGGGTCAAATAAAATAGGGTTTTATGTCAGTTTTCATAATGTGGGGAGCTTATTTCACCTGCGTTCAGACATCCTAAAGTTTAACACTTTAATGCTAAGGTAGTTGTCGAAGCTCTGTCAGCAATCAGTGGACAGAGAAGGACCTTCCAGAGAGCAATGCACCCCCTTCCAAGGTGCTAAGCTGTGGAAGCAGAGAAATCTCCTCTGAGTAACGCTTCAGTGAATATCTTATACTTGAGGGAAGGAATGTGGTTCAAATTGCAATGCTGGAAGACACCATTAAATAGAGGAAAAAAATCCCCTCTCTTATACTGTTAACTTTTTTTTTTTTTTTTTTTTTTTTCTTTTTTTTCCCTGTAGATATTCTCAAATCTTAAACTAGGAGTAACCCTGGGAGGGATAGTATGTTCTTTTGTCTGGTTTAATTCTTCTAGTGGGTAAATATCTACCTGGATTCCTTTCCATGTAGCTGTAAATTTTGCATAAAAGAGGATGAAAGAATTACTTTATTTCGGCAACTTTGTGCTCCTCTGCTAAACAATTTGAAAGAGAAAATAACATTGTTATAGTAGATGAATAAAGCAAGAGATAGTATACCAGCCACAGCTCTCACTTTCCCTTCCCCCACTGCACTGAAAAACACGAAAATATGAGAAGAAACAGCCTTTTTTTTATTGTCTCCCAAAGGCAAAAAAATGAAAGTATGAAAGCTGTGTTTTGAGAGAAAAAAATAGGTAGGTAGTGTATATTATGAAAGAAATAAAAACGTAACATCAGCTTTTTCCATCCTTGAGTGTCTAAAATGAGACAAAATCACCAAGAAACTCTCTTAGGAGGAGAGAGAAATATTTCCAGGTGCATCTGTCCATGTGCATATCCTGGACACAACCTACACCCGTTCTAAGGAAGCAAAATTGGGGCACACAGGCTGGAAGAAAGTCACTTCAGAGTGCCAGGAGTCCTTCCAGAGGGGTCAGTGRAGGGCCAGGACTGGGGGAGATGCTGTGGCGCGTGCAAGCCCTGCGCTATGGACAGAATCCTGTTTTAGTAAACTCTCTTAGGCTCTCCTCGCCCCAAAATGACTGAACAAATTGCACAATTATGGTTCTGGGGGCAAAAATATTACAAGGAAATAAAACCCAAGCAAAGCCTCAAAGCAAGCTTTTCTCCTCTGGAAGATTTTTTCACAYCCCTTCTCCCTGACCTGCTCTTGGGGTCTCTGAGTTGATGGTGGTGGCCATGGGCTTGATTTCCCCCCGAATATTCTGTTATTTTGACACAATCTAAGATCCGAAACATTGACTGAAGAAGTGAGCATTTAGCTGAGTTAGATTAGAAGCAGCACTGGTCCTAAGAAAGTCGTTTCTACTTGTACTTACTGATGTCCACCTTTGGGTATTCTTTCATCAAGTTATGGCTTATACATCCTTATTGCACTGTCTGCTTCCTGTCTTCAGTTTATCTGCAGGARCAAAGTAGATCCTCGTCTGCTCACTTGGGTAAAGTATTGATTCTTTCCTCTTCTGTCTTTTGATGTGTTTGACTCCAGTTGTGTCCAATTTTTGAAAGCTRTGGCAGTTATCTGGTAGCAATCCTTTAAGAAGGGTGTCCTAAAAGCAAAGAAGAGATCCAGGAGCTGGTGAATCCTAAGAATCCGATATCAATATAATATTTACTCCATGTCTTTTCCCCACTTGCTCAGTTCTGTGAAGCTCCTGTTTGCTTGTTTACTTGTTTGTTTTGTTTAATAATGTTTTCTAAAAAAAAAATAAGGGACAAATGGTTATTTACACAAAAAGCTCTCAAAGTCATCGTGAATGATATGATATGCAGAAGAATTCAGACCTACTATAATGTTTCTTTTTGCTACCAGGGCATAGTAAAACGGCATCAGTGGAAGCAAGGCCCTGACTCTTTGCATCTGCTGAAACCCACTAGTAACAAAACACTTCCTGAAGCATTAATGGCCAAGAATAAATGCATATAAATAGCATTTACCCAGTTTTAATATGAACAACCGAGAGCTGACCCCTTTGTCATTGCCCAGGCCGGAACATCCAACAGATGCAGTAACTCACCTTTTTAATTACCTTGACACTAATAACATATGAAACCAAAACTTTGTAATGAGCTTAATCCTGTTTATATTACACAGTATTTCAAGAAGAGCATTAGGATAATTAAGATTACTGACTGCCATGTCTTAGATGCACTCTCACTTTGTGTATGCTTGCATGTAAACATGTACATTTTCAATTAGGAGGTAAGAAATTCACTTATGCTTTTTCAAATGCCTCCACTAGAAAAAATGGAAACATCAAATTTAAAAATCAAATGTAAAAAAGTGTTTATTTTGCTACTTTCTAATAGGAAAAACAAACAAATCTGACTTACTAAGGTTTATGTCACATGCTTGTTTTAAATACAGTAATGAAGCAATATTTCAGATAAACAAGTATTTCTCAAAGAATTCTCCAAGGACTTTGGCTAAGGTTCAGCAGTATTGCTCTGTAGTATGCATATTGCTTACCAAAATTAAATTTTGACTCTAGAACAAAGACCACAACAACTGAAAAAAAAAAAAATCTCTTAAAGACAATAAGTCAAAATCTTCAGCCAGCCAGCCAGATGCTAAAAGAGATTGTCACAGATGCAAAAATACCTTAATGTGGACAAACGACAAACAACTGCTCTCCTACAGCAGGTCAGGAGAGCTGCATCTCCAAAAGGACTKCTGTGGCCCCGTCTCCCACCTACGTCTGAAGCCAGGCAGCCAACTGCCCCACTCTGCTCTGCGTGAGGTCACGAACTCTAAATTATCTAAATCATTAGTAATTATCTAAATAATTACTAAAGGAAGTACTGTCCTACTGCTTCTCAGAGATGAAYATAATAGGAGAAGTACATTGGTTGTACATCGGATGCACAGTAAGTCCAGAGCAAGTGTGAGAGAAGGCTGTGTGTTGATAAGGGTGAGCTGCATCTAGTTTTTTGCTGAAACAGGTCAACTTCCCTTCCTCGGCTCCGAGAATACGGTCAGAGAACAGACAAATCGGAGCACTAACTGCTGCCTTAGTTGGTCACAATATGTTTTTATTTTAGATTGCAATGCTCTGCAGAGATAYCACTATGAATTTTAAATATCTATTTCAGATGGTGGGTGCAGTTTAGCTAAAGTAGTGTGGTGCTCATCAGAGACTAATTTGAATGAATTTCATTTWTTAAATACTTAACAGCAAATCATAGTCTGAAAACAGTTACATGGAAGAAAACTGATGATAAAAAATTCTTTGGTATAGCTAGTAATGCCATGTCATGCCAGTTCAATGAGTTCAAGGAGATGTTAAACAAATTCAAAACAAAATGTGGTAGTTTTGAGCACTGAGGGCAATTTGACCCAACGCATTTGAACTAGGAACATTAGGGATTATCCATCCCTTTATATCTAATTTGAAGACTGAGTTGACATCTTTTCCTGTTCTTGTCCTTTAGTGACAAAGGCTAAAAAGAATGAAAAGTTCTTGACAAATAGACAAATCCCTTTTTTAAGAAAATGTGCAAGAAAAATGGTCATTCTCTGAGAACTTGTCTCAGGAAAATGCAAACCCTGTGGTATGGGATTTACCAGGGACTGAGGTAGAAAGRAAAGATGTTGTAGGTATTTCTCATACTGGTGCATTCTGTATGTTTATATGCAGAACAGATCATCACCCCAGGCTCTGTTTCTACAGTAGAAATGATTAATTTGATTCAGGAGCCACTTYATGAAAGTCCTTGGCCATTTTTTGCCGCAGGTCAAACTAGATAACCGTTATGGTCTTAAAATTGTGAGTTTATAGTCTCAATTATGAGATTATGGCCTCATTACGGTCTCAAAATTATCCAAGCTTCTTAAGAGGCAGCACAAAGGTTAGTAAGACTGGAAAAGGAAATGATAAGTCACAAAGCCAGAAGTTTCCCTATTAAAGCYGATTTTTGACCCACTCCCTTTGCGTGGGGAGGGAAAGAGGGGCACGGCATGGTTCTCTTGAAAGGCAGCACAGAATACCCATATTCACTGGGTGAACTGAAAAATCTTTCAAGGACAGGAAGGGGTAACCAAGTGGCCTGCAAAGGACCTGCCTCTGTAAGATCCACAACAGAAACAAGGTGAAGTTTCTCTAGGAAAACAGTAAGTATCGTTCTAAACGTTTTCTTATAGTTAAAAAAAAAAAAAGGTCATTTTGTTTTCCTAATCTTCTTCATCTGTGGTCTGTGTAGGTAAAATCTTCTGATCTCAGCCCTTTCTTTCCTCCCTGTCAGGGCTCAGGAAAGTGAATGGCATAGAGACAATATTGAGAGACTGGTGGTAGCAGAGCACTGGTCTGYTCTGCTTTACAGACAAGCCTCTGATGATGGCTTGAGAAACCACCCTCACTAAAACAAAAAGGATCYGGCTGATAATATGTTCCCTGAAATATTAAGGCCTCTTTTCTCAAAACAGATCATAGTGTTTGCAAACAAGGCATTACCCCAAATTTCTCAAAGTTTTAACATGAAACAGAAAAGATAAACACTAATCCAAACTCTTTCATGATTTATTTGCATTGGCACAGTGTCAGAAATACTCGAGAACCACAGCCCGTCATGCTAAATAAGGAAGGGAGTCGCTGTTTTCAGAAATCACTAGTAATTTAAAATGTCAGTCTTCAGTTGTACTAGAGGGATCTGACTTTCAGGAAGGAGGGTGCTCAAAACGAATCCCACTGAAGGTGTCACAAGCTAAAGGAACTGAATAATGAGGCTACTCCAAAATCACTAATGGCTTTTAGAAATATTAGCCTTGATGCATTCCCACAACCTGCTGAAGCATTCCAGCCATTGGTTTAATACGCTGCAGWTTGGAGCAAGGATCTTGTCTTTGTTCCCGTTTGCAAGGCCCCGGCAAACAATCAATGCCGTGCAAACAAATAAATAAGAAATAAATAAAACATAGTATCTCTCTATCAAGAAAAGAGATTGRGTCTCAAGATAGCTTGGAAGGTATTATACTAAGTTTTAGATCGTTTCCCTGTCTGAAGTGACATTCAATAAAATAACAGAAAATATTGCAGCCTCTGCGGTTTGGCTGGCATTGCTTTTGGCCTGCGAAAACTTGTGTTTTTATTCACTACCTTGTCAGTCAGTCCTTGAGGGCCGAGAGATTTCTAACTTCTCCCTTGAAACATGTCATGATGGATAGAAGATGATTGTAGCCATTTGGGGGGAAATATGGAGGTGGAATCCTCCTCTTCATCAGCGCCCTGAACTGAAGATAAATGGGTCAGTACAGAAATATACCTGTGCTCTCCTGTCCCCTAATAGCCTCCTTTGGAGCAAACTCCATATCCTTACGTGGTAAGCCTGCCAGTCTTGTTAAGTGCCTTAGCACAGTTTGAGCTGGGAGGGCAAGGATTTTGCAGAGTTTATTTGTCCATTTAACAGAATTCTGTTTTTATCGCTTGAATATCCCCCAGGAAAAATTGCTTTTCYTAAGCTGATTGACGTACATGACACAACTTGTGGACACAGAGGCCACCTTTATGTTTTTCAGTTTAACAATACTAGGAAATGCTACCACTCCAAAACTCAATCTCCCACTTTAAATTGTAGGAATGATCCTTGGCATATTTTTTGCCTGGGTCAGTTAACATCCTCCCAGATAATTCAGGGCAGGTGTTAACACATGTCAGCCATCTCAGGAGGCCTTAACTTTGTCCCATTGGATTACTTGCATGAGTAAGACTTCCTTGATGAATCCCTCAAGGTTCCAAAAATTTATATTTTTCAGATTGTAAATGAGCCTAAACAGTCCCTTCTTCATATAGAAGCTGCTACTCTTCCTCCTGCCTTTGCTACCAAGGAGAAAGCCACRTGCAAAATCTCCTAAGCAGACTTCTAAAGAACTGAATTTTAAACTTAATTATCTGTATTAGAAGTGTTTGCACAATATGGTTGTAATAGTAAGACTGATATAGCTGTGGTACGTGATAAATATRCTTAAGCATATTGCTTCAGCATTTATTGATGTCACTGAATGTACACGTAATACACATGAAGGTAGAAAGATATACATCAAATGAATATATCAAATGAATCAGAGTATTTAATGACAGAGAAAATWTAGAAGTTGAATTGTAGCTCACGGTTCATGTAATCAGGGTCATCCAGGCCCTCAAAATCGAAGATTAAGCTTTTAAAACCACCATAAATGAGTCAGAAACCTTCAATTGGATGCACTAACTTCTTCAATAACATTTGAATGAAAAGTAAGTCTCATTTAATAGTGAAATAGAGGAAAGACAGTGACTAGTGTAATAAAGTATAATACTGAAATATAGGAAAGATAATGACTGGCGTAGTCATTAACTGAGAGCATTGAATAGCTTAGAGAGAGAAGGCAATGGCAATAAGAAATAGTGTCTTACCTTCCCGCAGAGCTTTCCATCGTGTGATCTCAAAGTATCTTACAAAATAATGGCAGSGATTCGCATCACTTCTGGGAGGGATGCTGCCATTGTAGCAGTATCTGATTATCTCATTCAACGTTTAGAGCTCTCATGACCTGAGATGCTGAAAAAMCTGCTCACTGAATATTCCTAATATCCCCTCTGGCTAACATTTTCACTTTCTTCCTCTCAAGATACGCTTGTACATTTTCCTTTTTTTCAAGCTTTTCTCAACAAACATGGAAGCTATAAACTTACTTTTAAAGGAAGAAAGTTGAAATGCTCCCCTCATTATATGGCCCCTCCGAGCCAGAGCCRAGACAACAAAAATCAGCTATTACGAAACCTGAGATGCATTAGCAAGCGGAATCACTGAGGAAAAATAAAATGTTTTCAACTTRAGCATGAAAGTCTGAGCACTCAAACAAGATGACTGATATGGCCTTTTGTACCTCTGTTGGAAAAATTCTGTTTTGAGGATCAAATTCTAAGAAATGCTGAACTGGGAAACAGTATAACTGCCCAAGTAAAAAAAACTTTGATATACAATCATTATGTAAACCCTAACTCAGGATGCTGGGTGAAAATGCAGCCCCAGAGCAAGCTGCTCATTGCAATACTGTATTCATATTGTATGCTGCAACACTTCTTAAACTTCTCAAGGTTTTTGATGGTGTCTAGCCCAAGCGAGTGATTCAGACCACGTCTTACCCTGGAGGCACCTGAAGTCAGTTGGTATCACTTTGCTGAACTGCTGAACTCCCACAGCACTGATGTACACGCTGCCGTGGTCATCCAGGAGAGTGACCCARCCAGAGATGGAAGCTGCTTAAGCTCAGTGATCATTGATATGCTCCCCCTTTAGACATGCTCAAAGGAATAAAGTGCAATCATTTTGAAAAAAAAAAAAAAAACAACACAAAGTCTCAAGATTCATTGTCTGACCACTAATCTATTTCTTACCCTGGAATAACAGATGCTGACACACCTGAGACAAAATAACTAAATAGTTGCAGAAGATATTTACATATCTTTTTTTCCAGCAGAAAACTGGGTAGTTTTATATTAGGAATCTTATATATTTATTTTTTCCAACTAGGRACTCTACAATTTTATTCCACAGAAGTTGACTACTTAACTATTTCCCCTTAATGAATCTACTTACGAGTGCTTGATAATTTTACATTCACAATATTTCTGTATCCATGTCTGCAGACATTTACATATAACTTTGAAAATATAAATATGGCAGATATAGCGTTACATGGTTGTTGATGATATATACARCTTACCAATACCAGATCAATTCACATACAGTGCTCTTGGCAGATGAGATCCAGTTTTTATCCCAAATCAATGGTGCATTAATTAGCAAGAAGGTAAACAAAGGTTACATCTAATATATCACTAGAGCTATGACTGTATGGGAGCTACAGGGTTGATTAACCCACTGGTAGTGCAGCCCTCCCTGACTATGGTCTTACCAGGATGCAGACAGATCTGGTCCAGTGTCTATGCTCTGGATGTGGTGTAACTACTATGAATGCAAGAAATGTCCTATTGCTTTTCCAGGAAAATAAAACTATTTTTTTTAATAAATGCAGAGTCACGAGTGTAGTTTATAACCTTAACACCAGTTAAACTAGGTTACAGAATTCATTACAAAATCAAAACAGCAGTGTATTTCAGTATATTTCCTGCTATACCTAGAAAAAGAACATAAGTAAAAAGAAGGTGAATATYAGCATCATTCACACAAAAAATCTTGATTAGTTTACAGCAACATACTCTCATGTTTTGCTTTCCAAACACTATTGCCAGAAGCAAATAAGGATAAATGAGATGTTGCATATGTGTCAGTTGGTCCTGAACAAGCTTAATCGAAATGTTTTGTTCAGGTGTTCAAAGGGACAGAGCATCATACATTACCAATAGCATCACACTACTTCCGCTGCATACTTTTTTTTTTTTTCAGTTTAGAATCATCTATTTCCTCTCAGATTTCCCAGTAAGTCCCTCCCTGCAGACTACTTAATTCTTCTATTCAATTTACAGAAATTCCTTGAAGTCCACAGATATGGTACTGATACAGTGCATTAAGCTTCATGGCTTATTTTAGTCCAAAACTGTGGGACTTGGAATTTTTTCTACCTCTTTAAATCTTATAAATATCCAGTTCAGGCACTTCTGATCTGCGTTGTAGCATTCTCATGGGAAAAGTGTCTGAGGTGGACTATTATGGACCTCTGATGTCTTTTTTTTTTTAAAAAAAAAATATTATTTGTGACATTGAACAAGTCTTGATCTTGGGACCAAGGATGTGAACAGGTTTTGTAACCAATATATCACGTGTCACAAGCAGATCCCAGAATATGCTAACCTGYGTTAGGCTGGCTTTTCCTATTGTAGAACTTGGCTTTGGTTTGGCATCCGGTAGCAAACTAATATGTTCAAACCATGGACAGTATGGGGGACTAGGTTCTGGGCTGCAAAAGAGATTCAGCCAATTTACAGAATGGACACTGCATACGAGCTTCATTGATTAAACATCRCTCTAAAGACTTGTGAGAGGCTAGGAGCAAAGCAGAAGGCACTGGTGTTCTCTCAAGAGTGGATATTCCATTTCTGAAGTGACCTGACAAGTTATATATTTGCTTTAGTCTTCCACTGTCGGCACGGTTATTTAATGTCCCTATGGAAGGGAATGTCCCTATGGTTCATAGGAAAGCAAGTATAGAAATTCATTTGACAAAATGTATCAGAAGTATGCTGACATACAGATTCTACCCTATTCAGAGAAATGTCATGTTGACCTTATCATTAAATGAAAAAGAAAGCAAAGACTTATATATTTAAGTTAACCGTGAAGTTAAAGTATTTGAGTTTGGATTTAGCTAATACAGACATCTACATCTGGATGAACCRCCTAAAGCTTCCTATTTTAGTAAATAGTTTCTAGGATGTAGTTCATTTTTCTGAAGCTGATGTTTTAAACAGGTTGAATGATTAATGTCGCAAAAATGCCTGGTTTTCCCTGTAATTATAGACGAAGCCTGAAGTGATCAGTTCAAATACAACCGTCTATTCTGTAGATGTCATGTGTCTCACCCTTTGCATCAGATTACTGGTGAACAACCCARCTGAGGCAGACACACAGTTCTCTCTTCTGCCAGCTCTCTCCTCTAATGTTCACTTACTTACCTGTCCTACTAAACAYGGTTCAGAATTATATTAGCATCAACCACAGTCTTAAAACACTACAGTTTTTACTACAATTCATTCCAAGCTCAGAACTGCGGAAAAGCCTTTACCTACCTTTATTGGGAAGCAAGAGGTGGAGGTGAAAAACATTATGGCACCAGACGGATAAAGTGGCTGATGGAGCTGATGGCTAGGATGAAGTAACGTAACTTTAAGAAAGATTAAGTTGTTGAGATAGAAAAGACAGAGAGCAACTTTGTCCTGGTCGCTTCTGTCAAGCAGATGCCTTTTCCRGAGGTCCAGCACATAATCTAGTGTGAATGTGAAAGGCCAAAGGGCAAGAGGCTTCATGGATTTTAGGGAAGAGAAGTGCTGGAAACCAGTCTGAGTGTTTTAAAATTGAACAGAGTCTATGTTTTAAATGTACACATAAAGCTGTAGAGTCCTTTAGTATTATTTTCACCCACTAGAGAACTAACCTGAAATAATCCTAACTGTACCTCATTCTCTATTTACTCCCCTAAGAGGTMAACACACAACTCCTAATCAATAGGTAAGTTTTCCAGGAAGATTTTTTTTTTTTAATTGGCTACACAACTGTCCAGGATAGCTGAGAGTCATTAGTGCAAGCTCTGCTTGTAGGGGGAATGCTGGTACAAATGTTCAGAGATCCAGAACAGAAATAAGATGCTGAAAAAAATCAATATTTAGTATTTAATGCTAACCCTTCTAATTAGCCATGAAAAAATCAATTGTAATAGAATGGGAAAGGAAGGCTCTCCTCTCTTTTAAACTTCTGTGGAAACCACAGCAGGCATCAAAATAAAGCTTTCCTTTTCTATACTCTTCTGATACGACTTTTTTTTTCAGTTTGAAGATAACTGAAAAACTAACTGGCCATGCACCTGTTCAGCAAATTTGTATTATTATTTGTCCTTGGGCAACTGAACTACTCTAAATCCCAGTTTCACTTTTGCACATACATTGAGGAAAAGAGACATCACTTCTTCACCCTCTTTCCTAAAACCAAGACCTTTGGTTTTGACAGTTCCTTATTATCCTTATTGAAAGAGCAGAGAAGGATATTAATAAAATTGACTAAATATATTAACCAAACTGATATTTACAGCATATTTTAAGATCCTTAAGAAGCCTCAAATGAATACAGTTAAGTGAGATAGTGGTGAAAGTAAGTACAAGAACTTTACTGAAGTAGGACCTTCCCCAAAGACCTTTAAAAGTTCTGAAATTAAGGAAATTCAATAGATGCTTCAGTCTTTTTTGAGGAAGTTTTCTTGATTAGGCCAAGAATCTTCACTTTGTATTTAAGCCAACCGGATGGTTTATACACCCAGTAAAAATGCTAATCTGGAAACTGAATTCCCTTCACAGAAGGGAATGCTTTCAAAAATGACTCCTTGAGTGACTTTCATAAGCCGCTATCTTTTTGTTTCTATCATTTTCCTAATTCAAACCTAAAATCTGTCTGGAATGAGATAGAATGAGTCCTATCAGTCCTTTGTCATATTTCTGTTGATCTAGAAGGAGTGAGGACTRTCTCCCTCAATATACTGCTTTTTCCCCCCTTTTCAGCCCTCTCGCCCATGTATTTGCCATGGGCTGAAGAACAGAACATTTTTCTGAATGGAAATCAAATCACAAAACTGTCACCTTGCAATGTGATACTTTCTCTCAGGCTGAGATAAAATGCCCTTCCACTGGTAAGACGATGGAGGAGAAAGGCATACACTCTTTCCCAGGTGGGCTTACAGAAGGGAAGGCAAGCAAAGAGTACCAGTTATTCCCAGCTCAGTGTCAGTGCCCTCAGCAGCACCTCAGCAGCAGCATTTTGCCAAAAACAACTGAAAATAACTCTCATAGGTTCCCAGCTCTCTTCTAAATTTAGTCTCTAATCTTAGTGCAGAATCTAAATTTAGCAGACCCATTTTTCCATTCCAGTCTAAGCTGTCTGCTTCTGTGGCATCTGCTTGTACCGTGTTCTCCAAGACACTTGGTCAGAAGCTTTCCAGGGGTTGGAGCAGTAATTTAGGCTTTTCAGGCTTCCTAGTCTCTTTTGTTCCATTTATTGTAAATTTTCTAAATGAGTTCTCACCTAACTTCAGACACCTAAATGGAAAACATCTAAAGAAAAATTTAACTGTTACCTTAAAATTCAGTTATAGAGGATATGATAGTGATACAGGTACCATGAAAGGGTGGTCCTTTTTACTTGTCTTTAACATCTGTTTTAGATAAAATGAATCTCTGTCTGCAGATGCCTATACCTGTTAACTGAGCTTAGGGTGACTAGCTTTGAGTCTGATTTCTAACTCTAAGATTTAGTTAAATTAGGCAAATTAATCCCAGCCTAACAGCTCAATTCCATTGGTCCTATTTAGGCATTTGTTGTCATTYCTTTTTACCTTTGGATAGCTGCTGCAGAAGGCTGGCAAACAAGTAAAAGGATCTCTAGAAAATCTGCTATCCTCTGGAGCACCAGCTAGAGGTCARATAGGATGACTGTCATCATCCCAAAGAGTACTAGACATCTACGTGTGGTAACTGAATTGAGCTTCACGTTTCACTGAGTTTGACTCTTCTTGCTCTGTGGTTATCATGATTTCCCTCATCAAAAAGCATAGTTYGCTGCAAGGCAAAAAGTCAGGTTTTTGTATCTGTTTTTGGAGTATGAGAATTTTCCAGTAACTTGCAAGACAGCAGGAAGTTAAGGTTGGACTTCGAAGCATTACTTTTACACTTAGATGAAGAGTCCGTGCCCTGAGCACTTTGATAGGAGGCAGTTAAGCTGGACAAGTCCTCAGAGGTTAATGTTTTGTGCAACTGAATTTATGTAGGAAGTTCTGGACATTTTGTCGAGTTGACTGGATAGTCCTTTTAAGGCCAGAAACCCATAGGGCTGTGATGTGGCATCTAAATTAAGCAGACACAATTTCCACTGTCTCTTCTTAGGGGCAAAAGATACGCAGGGTAGTGTCAGTTCCAATATTAACCTCTCAGAGAAGAACAGAGATGACTTCATAGGTTATATTCCTGGCTTTGCTACTGATTCAGTTTGTGATTTAGCTTCTCGGTTCTTGCAATTGCTTATGATGTGAATGTAGATTAAAAAAAAAGCTTAACTACTTCCCAGGTTTGTGCTGAAGCTTCATTACTAGATATTTGTTAAGAGCTTTGAGGYGTTTATAAACATAAACTGAAAATATACTCTCTCCCATCCTGCTGGTTATTAAGGGTTATTATTTTCTTTTGAATGTTTAACTTGTTTGGTTTTCAGAATGTTGAATAATCTCCTAATAATGRCATTATAAATGAAGGACAGACTAGAGACATTCTTCTTCAGTGACATTTACAAAGAAATCGTAACTCATGCTGTTTGAGAAAAAATCTTGTCTTTCTTCATCAAAGATAAAAGCCACATTCTGCCTCAAGGCCTGGTCTTTCTATGATAGCAAGACATTTCACATCTGCTATTGTCCCTCAAAAAGAGATTTACTTTTACAAAAATTCTCTTCCCTTCTCCCTTTCTCTCTCTCTCCCTCCCTCCCTTACGCATACACACACTTATACTTGTGCACATGCACAGTCTTAGGAAATAAGTCCACATATCAAGTTAAAAATAAACTTGGAGAAAGGTTCCTTTTTGAGTCTTCTCTACRATCCTCTGTATCTGTCACCCACTGAAGGACCTGTAGGGCAGTAAACAAATTTGTAGTTCCTATTTTGGGACTTACAGACCAGGTAGCTCTTAGTAGCGGGCAATTGATCTCTTTGGCACAAAATGAATTGGAAGCATAGATTAGTGTGTTCTGCAAAGAGCAAGCTTTTCATTCATCATCAGGTGGGATCTAGAACCACAAGCAAAGACAAACAAGTGGAATGATAAGCCATAAAATGGATATATTTACAATGTAAAAAAGTTCTGCTATTTCATTCCAAATCTTGGCCCCTTGATTATCTACAGTGCATATTTATTAGGCTACTTCAGCGTTTCTTCCCAAAAGAAACCCAAAGTTTTGCATAGTTTCTAAGAATCATTTGTGACAGAAACCCTTCTTTTTTGATGATCCAGCTGAGCCAGATATACAACTGGCTTCCCTTACCCTAAACAATCTTTCTACATTATCTACATAGGCCCTTTGGTCCTAAGACATTGCATACCTTCCTGCCATATACCACAACACACTGTAAAAATACAGTTTTAAGGACTGCAACATCTCTCACATTCACAAAATAATACTGAGGCTTTAGGATTATGAAATTACCACTAGGTCTGCAACAAAAGCCCCAGCCAGCTGCTATGCATTGCATTGTGGATGCATATCAACATGGACGAGCCTGGGCTGCTGCACTTGATCCAAAGGTGAATCCTGTCAACTGCTTATACATAGTCTGAGAATACTATCTTCAGTGTTTGGAAGAAACTGGGTGTGAAGTGGGTTGGAACATCTAGAAAAGAGAAGTTATTCTCTCTTAAGAGTGSTATCTAGAGGGATAATATAACGATTAACAAAGAATGCGTATTGAATCACCCTTTGTGTGAAGGATGACAAGTCCTTGGCACAACAGAGACCTCAAGGAGACTTGCAGCTTCATGAACACATGAGTGCAGCARGGTTATGTGAGGGAGTGTGCCAAGAGGTGCCCTGGACTTCTGATACTCCAAGTGGTGTCTAGAGTAATAAATTGAACATGGCAAAGAATGTTTCCAGGCAATTCATTTGTCTATACACTAAATATTTAGGACAGTCCCTGGCACAATCTTGACCTCTGCCAACAGGCACTACCCCAAATGATTTCTAGGCGTATTTCAGCACTTACAGCGGATACAGAGATCAGAGCCATTTCCAACAGAAAGTCTGAATACACACCCTTGTCTCAGAGGCTAAGAGGGATTAGTAAAACAGATGAAGGCCCTTCCGTGTCAGTAGGCCTCAATGTGCAATTTTTAGCCTACGTACAGCTTTATTGTCCAGTCTGGAATTTGCTCTTTGAARTTCATGCTCCTGGGAATCATTTTCATACCAGCAGGGATATGTGAGGCAGAAAGGACTAACATATACCTGTACTTTCCCTTCACACAGAATTGGGATGCTGTCAGATAATGTAGTCAAGCCCAGGGAACAGACTGGGAATAGTCTGGCTACAGGATAGATCCATTTCTAAAATCTGAAAAACTCAAGTACTTGGATAAAGGCAAGATGTCTCTTATATCACAYAGCTGTAATAAAACATAACTGCATCCTTTTATTATCTATCCCAGGAGGATGTTGTAGGTAGCAGGCGTGATAGCCCATAAGTAGGTGTAAATAAAAAGAAAACAAAAAGTCATTCGTTTTTTTAAGGGCAAGAGACAAACTGATGCACACTTAATTTCTAGATTTTGGWTGGTGATAAACTCAAAGTTAACAGCTACAGATAACAGGCTTTTTTATTTATTTATTTAGAAATTGTAGAGTTCTTAGGCCATAATAAAATAGCAATTYTGAAGCTTCTGTATGTTCTTTGGAAGCAACAAAATATTCCTCTAGCTTCCCATAAGGCTAATACTKGGAATTCATGAGCTACCTAGACTGGCCAGTGTAAGAAAGATTTTTTTTCTTCTATTGTCTGAGAAATAATAAAATACACCTTTATCTGTATGTACAGATACTTTTGTCTACATGACAACATAAGACATATATGTCATGTTTTCYCCTATGCAGATGGTGCTTGTTTGCTGCACCAAATTTATCCAGTTTGGAGGCTGGTATCACCACGGACAGTGGTTACGAACACATGCCAAACCTCTGTGTTTGCCAGTATTGCTCATGTCATGTACAAGAGGTATGTTCTAGTTGATAATAATTTTTTTTTATGCTCTGGGAAGTCAAAATAAGAGTACCTTGATCCTGGATGCCTTCAATGCTTAAAAAGTGTATCATAGAGAAATATTTTTATTTCAAAAAAAAAAAAAAGATTTTCCCTTTGGTTTGTGCCAAAAATTGTCTGGGTCTGTTAACGGGGAAACAATCTCACTTAGATTCTAATGTTCACACTTTGTTAGGTGAAGAGCCTGTAGGAAGTCAGCTTTGTAAGTCACTGAAGTGAATAAAGCTGAAAAGAGTTTGAAGATAACATGTTAGTTGGAAACATTTCTCTGCAGGCTGGCTAAAGAGAGCATTGACTTACCTGAAACAGAGGTCCTTGAAGCAATTTAAGACTCTTACCAAAATGTGCTGTAAATGGTCTTCAGCCAAACTCTTCAGGCTTGTGCCCAGGAGACATAATGTCCTRTTTCGGGATGAGTATGGCACATGTTGGTGGTTAAAGCTGGGATAATTTTCCATATGAATTATTATTATAGTAGCAGCAGTAGTATTACATAGTGTGACAACCAGAATTGCAGATCCTTATATTAAGACCTGTACATTTGCATTTTAATTGCATAGACAACAAGTAAATCAGGTTTGGCATGCAACTGAATACATTGTTGATTAGCAACAGCACGGGTAAAACTATGCCTTAATTTCATACTATTATACAGGGATAAATCTTCCAGTTTTTATTTAAATCTTAATTCATCCAAAGTTTTGCTAAAATAAATGATCTATGAAAGTTTTTTTATTTCTAATTTTGTTTTTATTTTTGATTCATATTAAATTTCTTAAATTCCTTGAAACAGGGAGCACCTGAAGTTCTTATTTATTTCCGTATTGTAATTGTATTTTGCATGACATGTAACTGATCTAAACCAAAACTACAATGTGGAAATACACAGTTTGGAGAATAAATTATGGACAAATGGTAAAAGAAAAAAAATGCTTACATACACATGTTACATAACATATCTTTCCAATGATCTCTTCCTTTTTAACCCAGCACCTTCTTAGCAATCCCCTGTTCTTTCCGCTTACATATCTATATATMCTTTTAGAAGAAAGATATATTTTCTTCATGCGAAGTAATGTTTTTAAGGTTTGTCAYTAATCTTTGAAGAAAGACATTCTTATGAAGCAACTTCTGATACATAAACATCCCAGTCTTTTAAAAGAGGAAAACAYCAGCTCTTTCACACTCTAAGGAGCAGTTTTTTGCAGAGCCAAGGACAATYAATATCAGTTTCTATACTGAGGAAAAACATCATGTAGCAGARGTAGTTGTGAGCTACTGGCAATACATGATGCCATATCCCTTTGAACACTTACACCTGAGCAAAAYATTTCCATTATATTAGTTTAGGGCCAACTGAGATATATGAAACATCTTGGGTTTATTCTCTTCTGTTTCTGGCAATAATATTTGGAAAACAAAACATGAGATTATGTTGAAAATTAATCAAGAATTTTTGTGTGAAAATTAAGAGCTCACTCCAAAATTATAAAATCAACATAAGAGAAACTTACCTTTTCTATGATTCCTTATCTAAGTCTGCTGGCAACATCATGCTCTACTAGCAAACAGTAAATCTCAATCTGATTTTTATGTTGTGAAGAGCATAATAGTATCTGAAATAGATATATCTCACATGCCTGATATAACTGTTGTCAAGAAGGCTTTGAGAAAGTAAGTCAATCTGTGTAGCAGACCTTACTTACCTTTTACCTTTTGGTGTCATTATGTTGAGTTATGTATCTATGGGAATAAACACAGAGAGAGCTGGGAGAGATGTAGTGAATGTCCATCTACAGACATATGTCAAGGGCTCAGATACTCAGTTAATGATCGGTGTATTGAATCACGGAATCACAGAGCGATTTAGGGTGGAAGGGACCACGGGAGGTCATCTGATCCAGCTCCCGCTCAAAGCAGGGCCAGTTTACACGTTGTACATGACATATCACTTGCTCTCTCTGTCTCTATCCACACACACATAAAAACTAGTTCTCTCCTCTCTCCCTGATATACACACGMACTCACACACAAATATATATATATATGTGGTTTCTAATATAAGACCAGGAAGTGAAACAGAATCTCAGAAATTGGAAAAAGCTATTGTCATTTAATAAAACTATGATGACCCTTACGTTCAGCTATTAAATTTCCAGATGAGACAGATTAGACAATTAGACATCATAATTGTTCCATGTTCTGAGTGGGAAACATAATGTGTTCTGGGCAGACCATCATTAAATAAAGCTTTCCATTATATCCCTCTGGGTGAACACATAGTTTAAAAAGAAAAGGTTCTCACAACGAAATGTGTTAATTATTTATGTGGGAAAGTTGTGACGATCCCTGTAGCAGTAAGGTTCAGAACAAATAATAAATGGCAGAAGTATACATCTGAAATAGAGTAATGAACTGCTGGAATAATTCATTTGGTAAAACATAAATTTACTATTTTAAGTCTTGTTATAAGAATTTCTAGATATTTTCGGAAAGATTTTGTAATTCTTGCATGAGTTACTGTCCTGATGCAGAATTTCCTGGGTGATTCTTCCGGCCACATGCTGTGTAAATATTCATAYTGCTCCATTAGGGCCTTCTGAATTTAATATCTATTAATCTATGAATCTACTTCAGCAGTGGAGGTCATCAGCTTCTCAGAATATATACTTTAATTGCAAATGTTAGATACATACAAACCCTTCCCCCCCTTACCATGTCGCACTTTGCAACCTTATGCAATAGATTAATATCCAGTAATGAAGCTGTCTCCTACAACAGTGAATAATCAAGTTATTTCTCAGATTTTTGATAGAAAGAAAGAGAAAAGAAAAGAAAAAAGGACCAACTTTAATTAATAGTGCAAACAGGGCCTCACAGTTTGGTGTGAAAGTTACTTGCAAGCATTTCAGCTTGTTGTCCKTGCAGGAGCCCAGACTCTTCCTATTCCTTGGCTGCTTTCCTACTGGCTCTGGTTGCTTTGAAACAGATTCTTCTTTAATATCCCTCTCTAAGTTAATTGTCATGTTCAAAAGGATCTCTGGAAAACCTGTGGAAGCCGAACTGGTAGAATCTGAAAGATTTGAAAGACTGGCAAATTTGGAAGTAGATGTGGAAATGCGTGTAGTGACAAGCCTCTGGTCTTGAGCATGCTCCTAGGACTCTTGACTCAATAATTTGACTCAATAATTTCTCAAATTATGTCCATTAGACAGCACTTCAAGCTGACACAAATCATTACAAAGCACTGCTTGGAGTCTGAGTGTGGGCTTAGCTGTCTGTGAAAAYGAATCTATTGTAGCTATGTTCTCTGACATCTGTAGGAGCGCGGTGAGACCACAGATCAAGATAAGGGAAAATGGCTGAATCCAATCCTCCCGCAAGTAAGTCATTCAAAAAGCATATGCCTCAAGTGCAAACAATTTCCATTGCACAGCGGAGAAACTTTGATGTGGAGGAGTGATCTGTCATGAAAAGTCATGATAAGCCAATAGCAAAATCASGAAGCCATTTATTCCATTGCAAATCAGAATAGCGCTGACCTAGCTGCGCTTTTCACAAAATATGAACTGGTATAAATAACTATGCAGTGCCAAGCAATAGTGCCTTGAAGCTGCATGAGTTCATATGAGATTGCTGCGCTGATAGATGGAAATGCCAGTGAAATCATAATTACAGCAAAGGAAAGGGATATGTTATAATTAGAAATATTATGTGTGGCCTTCACAGTTTTGGCTCTGTTTCTGGAACTATACGTGTTTTTGAAGAAATCACGTAGCTTATTAGGTGCACACTGCACAAGGATTTTGCATCCTAGATGTGTATCAGCTAGATTTCCTAATTTATGTCCACAAGGTCTTTAAACTTACCCCTTAATTTATTCAGTAAATTTCACATCTTTTAGACAAGATGTATTGAATCTCAGGGCCTGGGATTTGATTGATCCCGGAGTAGAAGTAATATGTTATCTTGTTGCAGCAATATCTGACAGGCATTTATTATGGATTTTTAAAGGATAAAGAGTCTTGCACAAGAGCTACAGAAGTCTGTGAAATCCCTAGAGGTCATATCCAGAGATGGACTTTGAAACAGGAAAAAAGCCATTGTACTATTAAAAATAATGATCTGTTGCAGAAGAGAAAAGACCATGCAGTCTGATTCAAAGCCCCTTAAATGGAATGGGAGTCTGATAACTGTGAATATATATAWTAACAACATAAGGAGGGCAGTAGAGGGGTTCGATTATAATGCTTAATTGGATAGGAAGTTTCAAAAAGTGCTGGATTAGATTGCTTTGGGGATATTTTTAAAACATGAAAAATATATTCAGAGGAGGGTCGAGCAAGTAGGGGAAAGCACAGAACTGGCAAATTAGAAGACAGAGATTATTTATTTGTATAAGATGCTAGGGATTTTTAGCTTGAGGACCTGGCAGCTTTCTGTTTCAGATAGTTATATTTTCTCAGTGAAAGTGTTATGTAATTATCAATTAGATATGACACTTTTCAATTCCTCGACAAAGCTGTTATGCAATTTTAATCTTATGCAATAATGAATAAAAAGTAAGTATGTTTGTATGCTTGGTGTACAGAAGTATATAAGTAAATGGTGCGTGTCCCATACTGGAACTGGATGAACTTGGATTACTAAAATTAAGCTGGATCACTGGTTTTCATCTGTGCACCTATATTCTGAAGATGCAGATGTATTTCAGTTATAGGTAAAATTTTTGCTAGATAARCAAAATACGCCACGTGCTCACTGTAGGTCTTGAGACAACAAGCTTTGAGCTCTGAGTTAGCCACTATTTTGAGTCACTGGGAAATTTTCAAACAATTTAAAATATTCTGTGAAGTATATTTGAGAATTTCAAAGCCACCTCAAGGATACTGGTGCAACAAATCCTGTGCAATTCTGAGCAACAACATGTTCAAGTCTTCACAGCAGTATTATGAACTCAGTCTATATTCAAAACATACTTTTAAATAAAACTGCACTTCACAGACTGAAGTGTGCATTAATTAAATCTCAGCTTTTTTTCTGATCTACATAACTCACACTGAATTGCCTGCTCTCTTCTCACTCCCAAAATAATTAAAGTGYCAAAAGCTTACTTTATAAAACTGATACTAAGCATGAGCCAGCTGACTTTGTACTAAAACAGATGAGGARTCCTTCCAAAACCCCTTCTACCAAGCTGGTGTGTAAGTGGAAGGTGTACAACACCAAGTTACAATCTTATACTATTAATACTATCTCTCCAGTAACCCTCTGATCTGAGCTTTTAACCAATCAAGGAAGATATATATTATGAAGATATTAGATATCAAGCACATAGTTACTTCTGAAAATACATTTTTCTGTCACAGGGCATTACTTGGTGTACCTCAGAATGTCTTAACTCTAAAAATCTGTTCTCTAAACTTTGCCACATTAAGCAAATAAATTTTTGAATGCAACCAAAAGTCTGTACCTAAGTGATCTACAGTCAGCCTTACAAACTTAATTCTTTGATATAACGCACAAATTACCCAGGAAAAGTATGGAGGCATTCACCTACACGCTAACCAAAAGTAGMACATAAAGACCAGATCCTAAATTTTTAGATCACTGTTTTCCTGAACCCTTGCTTCTTCCTCTACAAGTACATCTCTTGCAAATCAGTAGCAGCATTCAATGACCAAGTTGCAGTTCAGCCCCAAAAGCCATAAGCAGAGCAGCAGGAGACGATTGCACAAACGTCTACTAGATTCATCAGTAGATGTGTAAAAAAACAGAAAGCATACACAAACAAGTGCTGGGCCAAACACTTTATGCAGTAAGTAACAGAAAAAGTCACACTGGTCAGTTATTGAATTTTATTATTCTAAAAGGGCTTTTATTTTTTTTTGCATTATGCTTCGAATGGCCAGAAACATGTAGAGGAAAATGCTCCTGCAGGGTTACTGAGCCGGCCACCATGCTGCTAAACCATTTAACGTATTCAGTTTTATTTCTGAAGYAAGTGAGGTAAAGTCCCGCAGGGCGCGAAACAAGCGCAGCAGCGGTGCCTCAGTTTTAATAGCGTCTGACACCCAGCCCAGCTTGCCACCAGTTCTTCACAGCTGGAAAACAGCTGGTCCAGAAAGAGAGGCAGCGCTGGTTATTCTTAAGCTGATGTAGTAACAACTCTCCCATTCGCATGTCAAGGCGTGCTCTGTGATTGCTGCCAGACACAACCTCACTCGAGACGATGCTGAGCAAGTTTGAAAGMTGGGAGTGTAGAGACTAAGCTAAACTTTTGCACTGCTGCTGTTTAATGTTTAGGGAAAATCTGGGACCAGTTCGATAGTGCTCTTGCTGTACACATCGCCAGCTCGCTATGTAAACATAAAGTTTACTTTAAGCTGTGATTTGAAGTGATTCATATAAGCTGCTTGAAGCCAATTAGCACAATGTAATCACAATAGCGGTAGGAGTACTCTGCCTCCAGCAACGTGTGCTGACAGCTTGCTAAAGGGTTACAGGAAGGAAAAGATGTTGGTTTATGTTTGGGTCRGCTTCTTACCAACACCTTGGACTGTGCTTTGCCAGGGTGCAGYGCTGAGATGAGCATTCATCTGCTATCCATGTTGCACAGGCATTCAGACATACTGTTCATTAAAAACAAAAATCAAAACCAAACCCAAAACTTATTTATTGGGATCTTTGCAATCTTTGCACAGGGCAAAGYCCGTATGGGGAATCAAAGCCCTCAGACAGGTTGGCTGGTCTGATTGGCAAACGGAGCTTCCATTGCCAGGGTCCTTGCAATCATGTCTTCAACTAGATCAGGTGGGACTCCTCAAAACACCATTTTTCTCMGTTCTTATATTCAGCTAGTCCATGGTCCTGTTGACCGCTCCAGTACATGCATGATTCATTACTATGGATTATTTTATGCTGCGTACAAATGTCTGATATCTATCTTAACTGTGTACAAAAGACTGTCCTATGTGCYCATTCCTGCATTTGCAAAACCAGTTTCTACTGATTATTTGCAAATGCCTTATCTTTACAAATGCCAAATCTACATCAGAAACTGCTTGGGAAGTCTTGGACATCCATATTATAATCAACACACTGAATCATGCAAGTAATGTCTATCCRTTGGTTTGGGGTCAGCAGGAGCTGCCTGGAGAATCAGCAGGACTGTCCAAAATTCCCACYTCGAAAGCGCCTAATTCCCACTCAGAAAGCTCCTGCACCAATTCATCAAATGCTGTGAAAGCAGCTAGAAGTTCCATCAATGACCTAGTTTCAAACTGGTCCRTTGTCTCAAACCAGTCCATTGTCTCTCACCCAGAGGCAAGCTGGAGAGCTAGCTGGAGAGCTCCTGGACCAGGCAGAGGATTAACGACCAGGTGCATTTGATGTGCTCACAGGCAAACCCCTGCTACTCAGCTRCACCACAGCTGTAACTATAGAAAAATCTAAATTTCATCCACATATATGTACAAATGTATCATCATACACACACTTGATATTCCATATGTCTTGCCCTATCCACTGAGCTTGTTAAAGGAACAGGACTAAAACCCCRCTATAGAGATTACCGCAGGATGAGGAGATGTTTTGTGTTTTGCTGTTATCAGTTTCTTTTTAGGGGTGTTTCCAAYTACCAGACCTGCTTAGAAATCCCATGGAATGCATTTTACCAGCACACAGGCTGTCTTCAAAATCTTGGAGTCTGAGTAGCTCAAAGAAAGARTGGGACAAGGTTTCATTATTTCCTMTTAATCGATTAAGGTAGGTAAGGACCCAATGATGGAAGCTTGTGTCTCCACTCTGATCAATTACTGTTCCTTATAAGAAGCAAGATCACACAAAAGAAAGAAACACATAAGACAGCTTGTCACGAGACTGCTGTTTCAAAATTTTAGAGATAGCCCACTGCATTATTTGACTATATATGCTAATTCAGGGGGGAATAAGCAGAAACCCACATATAAAAGTTGGTGCTCTTTTTCTCTTTCCATTTTACAGGATTGTCTCAAATTTTACAATATATATCATGTTCTTTTACAAAATATAAGAAAGAAAATAAAAGCTGAAATGATATTATGCAACATATTTTAATTTCAAAAAAAAAATGAATTAGAGATGGCTAGGGTTGTTTATTCTTATTTGAAGGGTTGTGAACGAAGAAATTCCCAGATCCTATACTTTCTCTTCAATCTCTTACCTCATTTGGTAACTGCTGTATTATGCTAACTTGTAGCTGAACAACAGCTTCTACTATCCAATGACACTGACACTCAAGCATCCAAATGAAATGCAGTGACTTAATCCAGCTGGTAATTGAGGTGAACTTTTTTTGCTCCATCTCTCCTTTTTCCCTCAGTACCCACCCTGCRCTAGCTATCGTGCCATAAATCTTATTCTTTTTGCTTCCCAAATCTTCCTCCACCTTCCTTCTACGGGACCTAAGAAGATACTTTGAGTATAACTCTTATTTGTTCAAATTGCAATTCTGTTTCAGAAAAGCTTTACTTATTCTCCTTCAWCAATTTGTGTTAGTTAAAGAAATGCAGTCCCTATAGTATCTGCAGACAATTAACCCTGGTATCCCTAGAAACATATGGTTAGTATTCCCCTGCAGGAACCAAGGATAACTTAATTAGAAGTTCAGCCTAGGAAGTGGCTGCCTAACAGTAACAATGTTAATTCTTCTTTATGGTATTTCCTACAAATTCTCTCCCAAAATAGTTTACAGAATTAAAAAAAA
>NW_028186901.1:3411197-3453026 GCF_003343005.1 Rhea americana
AGAGGAAAATAGGTTTAAGTAAAGATGAAAAGATATACTGAGATGAGAATTAAAAATAGATGAACAAACTGATGTGCAAAGATGTATGTGAAGGCTAGTTCACATGGCAAAGACTGTGGAGGAAAAGGAGCTTATGACAAAAATGTTTGTTTCTTACCRTTAGAGTCCAAACTGAAGAAACTACATGAAATTTCTGTAAATATTCTTTCAAATTCCTAATCAATCCATGTAGCTCTGTCTGTCTTCTTCAGTATGAATTTTCTGTAAGTGTGAATGTMCTCTTAGTGTGTTTGGGAATGTTTTAGAAAAATGTTTTCAGTGTTATAATATTTTAAGAATTTATATTGAAAGACCCAGCTTCATCCTGCTTAACCTTAACACACCAGAATATTCTCAGCTGAGTGCCTAATCATCCTACATTTCCTATGTTGGAACTGTGACATAACTCTAGGAGCTGCTTAAGCTCTTAATCAGGCTAAATTCCCCCTGAATGTGCCAAAATTTTCCTTTAGCTATATAKGGAACCTCAGTTAAATACCTGCAGTTAGACAGATGAATCCACATCAAAGTGATCACACATTTTCCCCAATAAAACAAACAAACAAAMCCCCCCCAAAGCAACTCTAAATTAAATGACTAATAACATCACATAAGTTAGACATTACACATTGTAGAAATAACTGCTGAAGATCAAAGCATAATTTCAAAACAATGTGCAAATTATTTGTAGAAAACACAAATAGGCAATACAAATGAACCTCCTAATASGTGGTTAGCCAAAGACTCCGGTTCTCAGTGAAAATGCAGGATGTTACGTGCTGGTACTCTGCTCTAAACAGCATGTTAGCTTTAATTAAGAATGTAATGAATATTAATACATCTTTAAATGTATATTAAATTACTGAATATAATTTACACCATATATAAAAATAATACGTTTAAGAGGCCTCACTGTCCATTTACAGATATTTTGACTGCAGGGAAAGAGACTAAACATATTGAATTTTCTAACAGGTAGCCAGAGGAACAGGGAGGAAGCTGGCTGGTCATAATCCAGGTGGAAGAGAGGAAAGAAAGACTGTGAGATGAGACACAAACCCTGAGCATGAAGCCATCCTTTCCTCTCTGCATCAACATCTGCCCAAATTCTGCACAATGCGCAAGGTGAGAAGTTGTGAAGATAAACCTACGGCACCAACCTCAGCRTTAGTTTAGCTAATGTAAAATATTGAGCACGATACTGTTTGTAAAACTCAGTGCGAAACTTGGGTGCTTTGGTGCTGAAGAGAGAAACTATTGCTGTTSCTATCAGCCAGGTCATAAATCAGCAAGTTATTTAGTGAAAATGCAATCGGCAGCCAGCCACTGAATCAGCAATTTGGTGTGCTATTTCATTGTTTGTTTTTCCAATTAAACATTGTCTGTTTGACTCTTTCCAGGCTTGCAAAGATGTTTAGGAAACTCTGGCATGTTCCCTGCACAAAGAGGAACTTAGATTAGCTTGGTCTGTGGTCCAGATCTTTGGTTGTCTAGCTCTCCAAGGACACTGTTACCAGTGCTTACTATCTTAAGATATGAGCCAAGCAATCAATAGGTGTTGCTTTGACTTACAAGTCTTGCTTTTTAATTTAGAGTCCTTCTTCCTTGGGTTCTTCAGGTGGCCACCTGACACAGGTCCAAGCTCTTCTCAATAACAGCTTCAAAGAATAAAAACACATCAGCCTAAAGATGAGAYTTTTTTTACTCAGCATTTGATTTCAGGAGTTTCAGGATACTGAGATCATCATTAAGAGTTCTGAACTGCATCAACTCCAATTTGACAAAAGTATTTAATCTTACTGTGATTTATTATCACTTTATTTTGAGGCTTAGAGTACTAAGATCCTAAGGTCTATATCCTCCTGGTTAATGAGGCAACTGTTTTATTTTTTGACCAATTGGAGTTATATAAATGCCTGTGGGTGTCTGTGATAAAGTGGCTTTTTGAAGACAGGTTTCTCTTCCATTGTCACTTAGGAATTTTTATCCCATGACAACAGATCATTTATCCAGTGCTGCTCAGTACTTGCYTAAGAGATCTTCAGAGAAAACCCCAAATGCCTCTAAGGAAAAGGGATTACTGAGACAATGCAAAACATTTCTCAGGTCATTATCTAATAACAGGCGTTTTGAATTAGACCAAAAATGCTTACCCTAAAAATCTAGCCTAAAATCCTATGTCTTACCGTAGATAAGAACAGACATTCAGAAAAAGGATATAAGATCAAGGCAATCTGTATATCCTGGCAGCTCCTAGAAATCTGCTGTGCAGGAATTTCCTGACCCTGCGGTTTTACCTCTTGATTTCCTGTTTAAAAAAACTTTCCTCTATTAATTTGCTTAATTGCAGTAGAATCTATGCTGCCTCTTAAATGAACCACTCACAGATAGAAATGAAGTTTCCAACTTGTCTGAATGAACAAGCTAAGCCACTGTTCCAATTTCAAATATATTATAATCACAAAGAATGGGAAAATAGTTGGAATAACAGAGAGGTATTTTGAAGGAAATTGCATTTAGGAACTGTAAAAGATGCAGATGCTGTGCCTCTGTCAGGTGTGTTGTCTCCTGGTTTTCTTGCATAGGTTATGGAGCCCTGCTTCATTATACCAGTTAATTTACTATTGGCACTTCCCCTTACGAAAAAAGGGAGAATATTGTGCATCACAGAAGATGTAATCCAACATTTATTTCTGCACTGTAGAAAAGAGTGAGAGCATCTAAGACATCAAAAGAATTCTAGATCACACTTCTTTTTTTTTTATTTTTAGTTTTGGTAGAAATATCCCCTCTTTTAATTGAAAAGATTAATTTATTCACTGAGTTCAGAAATAATAGTTAAATAACTAAATAAAATCAGCCATGCTTACTCATGCCAGTACAAAGGGCTTTGTGAAGATACTCAGCTGGGAATTTGTCTGCCTTATCTTGTGATATCACACACAGACTTGCATGGAAAATCATTACCAGCACGGATAAAAACTTCTCTGTTATTTCTTTTTTTACTGTAAATTCAGTATCTTTCTGATGTTTTAATTGTGATATGGTACTGTCATAGTAGCACCAAAGTAGAACCAATGATAGCAGACACTTGTAGATGCATAATGAGAGAGTTCCACCTCCCCCCAAAAAAGGGTTATGTTAAAAAGAAAACAGCCAATACTTTCTTGTAGAAAGTAGTAGGGAAAATAAGGCTATCGCATAGTTCTCACTATACTAATTTACAGGTGAAATAGCCTTTCCAACTCCATTTTGTTGTGTTTCCCCTCAATTTCTAAAAGTGTAGGATTCAGTTCTTCAAGTTTAAAAATGTATTTAAGCGTCCTCATGCACATGTCTACATGTGCATTGGATGTCTATATTGCTGTTACAGCCGTTGTTCAGGAAATCTGCTCAGTATAATTCATGGAGTCACAAAAGCTATGACCAAAAATAGTTTTCTGTGTTAATGTGGACAGCATCTCTCTCTGCATGATATCTCACAGACACTAACTGCGATGTCTCAGTCTACAGCTGAATCCTGCTATTGAGGCTTMATTAATTTGTCTAAATATCATGCTATTTGAGACAGCTTAGGGCATCTTTGACTAACCAACACAAAAGCCCAGGGGATATAGGTCCCGTGTCAAATCTGCAAGTCTGCTGTGCCTGTCTCAGTCATTCTACTTTATCTCAGAAACCACTGGATATTTAGGCACCTGTGCTAGGTCCTGAATGTCCCTATATGATAATGGAGAAACTTTGAAAAGGGCAGTTCATGCAGCGCTCGGTAATGGGATGCCACAGAATGTCAGAGCAGTGGGAAATGCAGGGGCTGCAGTGCCTGGACAGTTTTATGTCAGAAGACATAATTATCCCTGACACCAAATTCTGAGGTCACCATGCTTCCCTCCATCCCTTCATCATCAAAGCAACACAACAAAGAAGGAGGTTGCAAAAGTCTGGGAGGAGATGATAAACAAAGTCCATGCTTCTTGCTTGGAAGTGTTTCCATTTAGATCTCCCAAAGATTGCAACATGAAAAGGTCACATAATTTACGTGGTGACTCTATTTGCATTATCTCTAGGGTGTCAGGGCAGGCAGTAAATAAGTAATGCAACTTTCCAGGCTTTGCACAAACTCCTCTCTGTTATATCTATTTTAGTGGTTTCTATTCCATTGCTTTCCTCTCCACACCCCTTCCCAGGGATTGTTCTACCTAATAAATTTTATGTAGTCATAGCAATGTTTGCAATTTAAAAATTTAACAGATTTGAGTCACAGCTGTACTATCCTGGCAAGCCAGACCAGCTTCAGTAACAAGATTTATTTTCCTTGTGCACTGCCAAGTCAACCTGAAGACAATGTTAATAGAAAAGGTCACAGACTGATAAGCTGACATGTCTCTAATTCTTTAGGACAAATCCATGGATGGCGAATTGAAATGCTACTCTGCAGCTCCTAGGGGCAGAGGCATTAAAGTTAAATGTTACAGATGTGAAGGAATGGCAGCAAGCATGTTTGGCTTGCAAAAGAGCTTTTGGCTGTGGTGGTAGAAATGCAGCACACACCGGCTGAATTTATTTTCTGGGCTAAAGGATATTTTAAGGACACACTGCAACCACCTCCACACAGGGCAGGTCTGTCTGCCAGGATGCAATTGGTAGTGTGTTCAGAAGGACACAATTCACAGATTAGGTCACTTCAGTGAAAGAAAGATCTAATCTCTCTGTTTATGCTAATATATGCTCTGTAATGTATAGAGGAGAAGGAGTGAAAGGGAATGGAAAGTTGGGCTACTTCCRTCAGAACATTGATTTAAAGCTTCAGACTTTTCATCTGGAGACTGGTTGCTTGTTTAATGTTCCAAAATTCACTGATATGAATGAAAAGTCTCCTTGTGGCCTCTTACACCAGTAAATTGAGCAGGGACAGAGAATGTTCCCAGGGCCAGAACTCCCTCATAAATACTGTTTGATGGTTGGAAAAGCCCCTACCGTAACCCGCACTCTCCCCAACAATTTGCAGGTCCAGTTTGCAAATTATAGCAACCCAGTGGCCATTCCCAATAGGCATTTTGTGCTTGTTTGGAGTATAACGGAGTTTAATAGGGTKGAAGTGGAGTGCCAATTCTACCTGGTCTTAGCAAGAGAACGTCCAGAGCTTTTTAAACTCACCAGTACAAGTGTGAGCAGGTGGCCTTTGGACTACCCATCTTTCTTCAGCTTCCTCATCTGTAATGTAGAGGTTGGTAACATACGCTATGGAAATAACGAAAGAAATAGCCTAAATTTGGTTTCTACAGGCTGATACAGAATTTGTGATTTCAAGAGGTACTTCCTGCATTCTGCCTAGAAAGAAGGCTTTTTTTCCCCATTCCTTCTTATCCCATGAAGGTCCTGTGGGGAGTGAACTCAAATCTTCTATATTGACCCATTTGATGTTTTCTTCTATTTCAGCCAAAAATCTCAGAGGCTCAAGCACATCATATCCTTAGAGAACGCAAAAATTCAACATGAGCAAGAACAGCCATACCTCTCTATGCATTAACTGAACAGGTTAAAGAAATGTGAGGTATTGTTATCCAAATGATATAACTAATTCATGTGAATATGGAGGCTGCTAATGATATTTTTGCTTCCCCTACTATGACCCAGGGGGGAATAATAAGATAAATTCATCCTCCTCTTCTTTTTTGTTTTTTCCTGCTCTCAATTTCAAAGACTGACACGTTATAAACAGAGGATAACGAAATGTTTCTGCGTTCATTATTTCCATTGTTTTCACATTTAGAAGTCCCAGTAAAGATCAAGGTCCCACTGTGCTCTACGCTGCATGAACACATTGTAGGGGACAGACATAGCTATGAAGAATTTGCACAGTAACAGARTGCCCATGTGGAAAAGAGAAATAAATGTTAATAACTAACTTCCAGGATGAGCTTTCAGGCGGCATYATCTATCATGTTTTATTTCCAGACATTTGGGGAATTTGCAATCATCTTTATAAATACCAGCAGATTGTTCAAATATTTGAGGACAACATACCATTGCACYTCTGAACCATTATGAATTAAGCTTGAAACTTTGATTCATGAGAATATTTATTGCTGTCAGCTTGCTTTCTGGTTCTCCTTGGTCACTGTGGTGGTTGTTTACAATTTCTTTGTGCATGAGAGTTTCTATGAGTGGGCAAGAGGTGTGTCATCTGGCTGTGAAATAGGGATGTTTCAGGCAGAATTGTTTTTCTTCAGCCCAAGCTTGTTATAACAGATTTACTAAGCATGTGAGCTTAATTTATGGGAAGCAGCTTATACCACATTCATCTCAGTTAGATGGCACAGCCTGTGCTGCTGCCACGCTTCCACTAAAGATTCAAAATTTGGCAAGTATTAGATGAAAGAAAATGCAAACAAACAAAAATCAAAAATAAAGAGAACACTGTGACCTAAAATGAATGAGTTGTGGAGTGAGAGAGCTATCCAGCCTTAYATCACTTGTTTTTCTTATTATTTCTTTGTCATCAGTTCTCATCTCAAACCTGAGAAATCCTCATACTGTGGAGAACAGTATTCCAGTAGTTACAACAAAAACATCAAAGTCCATAACAAGAAAAAGAAAAAACTCTATAATCTAACACACACTGCGGAATAAATTTTTAAAATGTGGATATGCATTATAAAGTACTTAGGTCAAATTCTGTTTGGATGTAGATAAAAAAGTAAACTAATGGAACTACCTATGAAGCTATGAAGTACATCAGACCTGAATCTTGCCCTAGGGTTCCAGTTTCAAGTTGCAAGTTGATGTTTATACTGTGCTTTTGCTCATACAGTGGTATAAGCAGATAATAACTTTCGACCTTCTGATCACATCTTCACACCTGACGTATCTTATCTGCTGAACACAGATTTTTGAGTAAATCTCACCCAATCATTGTTTGTATATATATATTTTTTTCATTTTTCAAGTGCTGCAAATCATAAGGTACATTTCAGTCTATTACTATTTACGTATCACAGGGCATTTGCCAGGACTTTTAATGGACGGAAATTAGTGCAGCATCATGATGTCCTGACTCCAGTATTACAAGAAAGCTTTAGCTTCAAGAGTTACCAATGTGCGCACAACAAGAACTTGACACTAATGTTTAGTCTATTTTCTTCATCGTTTCTCCGTTTGTTCCTAGAATTGGCAGGGAAGGTAAAGCTCCTGCGGGCAGCTACTGCCTTCAGGTGTTGTTGCGTTTGCAGTTTCTTTGAAACGGTGTGGTCATCTGCTGAAGCTATGACTCAGTTCCCATTACTGCATTAGTGTTAGTAATTTCCTATGCTAGTTTATTAATTACATTTGCTGGGTTTTGTCAAGACAGCATTCACTTTCACTTTAAAGCTGGAAAAAAAGRGAAGAGCTTCAGTGAGGTAGAAAATGTTTAATTTGGTGTACATGGGTGCATATGTGTATGAAGGGCAGCATGGTCTGATCCTTTCTGAAGTCTTGCTATAATTGTAGTGTACTGTAATTTTAAACTATCCAGAACAAGAACACTCAATACTGTGTAGTCGTACCAGCACATACAGCAAAACCTCTCTCTGTGGCAAAAACCCTGTAAATAACTGACYGATTGGCCTATTCAACTGCATGTTTTATGCCTGAATTGTATATAAGCTTGCTAATTTAAAACTAACAGAGCTTAATTTTGCAGAACAAGTGTAGTGCACCACTGTGAGAAAGAACTAAAGGTACTTTGAGCAAAATGTAAACATTATTATATGTTCAAATTTACTTGTTATCATATATAAGTCAAATGATACATAAAAGCATAAAACCTGGTCATAGGTCCCTGTGCTCTACAGAYAAACCAAAGTGCTGCAGCAAGGCTATACAGAATGGGAAAAGGTGCCAATGCAGTGCCAAACTGTGCTCATGGACTGGACTTTGCAGTCAAATTTCAGGACTTTTCTGGCTTTTTTCAGAGAGCTAAGATAGCTGTTTTCTGTGAACTGATCAACCTCTATTTTTTTTACATCACCTCTTCTTGCTCATCACAAATTTATTTTGAGGCTTTACATTGACTGAAATTATGGAGAGTTCTTCTGCAACTAGTCATTTCTTCTATGCTGTTTAATATTTTTTTTAGTGGGAAATATATATTTATGTCTATATAAAAGTTACTAATTGAGTTTACCATTAACACAAAAGAAAAAAAAAGTAGGAGAAAACAAAAAGGACACAGTATTCCTATGGAACAATCTGGGAAAAGGTTGTGATAAGGTAAAATATATAGCTATATGTCTAGAAAGGAAAGATGTAAGCAATATTTACTGGTCAAAAGACTTTTTCTGTTCACTCTAAGTGATACTTAGGATAGTGCTGAATCATCATCCAATAAGGTACTCCAGAGTGTCATTTAGGGCTGTGTCATTAGATTATAGAGTATCATAGAACAAAATTAGGGATATTCCATTCTCTCAGTGCTTGCTTGGTACATAACATCAAGTTTGTTATTCATTCAACATCCCATTTCTGGACAGTGAAAAGATTGCGCTGTATTTGCCATAAATAATATATAAAAATTAGATCAAATTTTATTTTATTCCAAAATGTATGCTTTATCCAACCATATGGATGAAGAAGAAATTAGTTAGAGTGTCTTCTGCTATGCTAACAACAGTGATCTATTCTTAAAACATGGAAAACTGTAAATATTTTTCCTTATTATGGGCTACTTATTCATCTCCAAAATAGAAGCAACCATATCACATTAATGTTCTCTATTCCATGCCAGCTAAATTCAGTGTCTACTATTGTCCTACAAAAGCTTTGAATAACTGGCAAACCATGGATCTCTYGGTCAGCAGCTAAGATGCTTCTTTCTTTTGGCCTGTTTTATACCAGGTGGAYGGACAGAACAGCTGAAGTCCACGAAACCATCTGATCCATTTGCTTTTGAAAAGAACCTGCCACTTTAATGATCTTCGATGTTCTGTATGGGCTGTATGTTGTATCGGCATGAAACACAAGCCTGAGACAAGCTTTGTACACCCCGTTTTATACCTATCTGCCAACAGACTTTATGAGCTATGTCAGTTCTGGCTCTTGCGATGTACCTAACACCCACAGCTTTTTCTCACCTGTTCTTTTAGCTCTTAACACCAGTTCAGGCTGTTTAAGACTCGGGTACCTTCAGTGCTATGCTGATGTACCTCTGACGAAGAAAGGGCAGACAACTGTATGTTTGGTTGCTTCGGCAATCTGTGTTTTTCTGCTGTTGTAAATTGCTCATGTAGTTCAGTCATCAGTTCCAGGGTAATGCCTCTAAACTACATTCAGGAGGGAATACCTGGAAAAAAGAAGTCAATTAGATAACTAAAAGTGATCCTGGAGACTTTATGAATAGGCTGTTCCTCAAGGTGTCTTATAGTAGTTACTAGTGAAGGTAACCAATGACTTTCTAAAAGAAGACTATTCCTATCTAAAGGAAAGGGAAAAACTCTTTTTTTCCGCTATTTTCCTATAAAATCCACTTTCAATGAAAGCAATCAATACTCCCAGAATGTGTGCAAGAATAGACTCATGCAGGCATGAAATGCTGAGAGAACATCTGTCACTGAGTTTACCCCCATTCGTTTTCAGCTTCCAGAAAAATTGCACTAAAGGAAAGATCAAACTGGTGTTCCGGTGATTCTRCACAAATACGAGCCCTTCAATCTGTATACTAAATATCTAGAATATCTTCCAAGTAGCCTAATCACTGATGGTCATCAGAAAAACATTTCCTGTTTTCCACTCATCTCACAATTCCTGACTTAATAGTAATATTGAGCCCACACACTACTGAATACAGCAGCTGCAGAGGATTCAGGCTTGAAAATTCTGCTGCTGCTGAAACACCTAGATTGAACACTGAGTTGGGGAAACACCTCCCAAATGCTCAAGACTTGCTACAGCAGCTCGCAAAAATATGCAACTGCTAGTGGGGTTCACTGTAAAAACTGGCAAAAAAAATTCGTCTGAACTTAACCTTAATTTCTCCMTGCTCAGCAGAAGTACGAAACAAGATGACATTCTTCATTTACCTCCCAGCCCATGCCCACGCCAACCGTTAGCAATGCAGCCAGCTAAAAGGGAACAGGCTTTTGTCTCGTAGAGACTTGCTGCCCTGGGAGGTCGTAGTGAGTCTTACAAGAAACCCTTGCAGGAACAGCAGGCATGAAGCTGTACAAAGCTCGAGGCACCAGTTTCTCTTTAATCTCAKTCTCGTGATGTGGTTGTGAGCCCTGGAATTGACCCGCAATGGCCTGGGGCTGTCAACCAGGCAAGTGAGGGATACCTGTACTCTGTTTTGGCCAGTCTTATTTCCTGAAGAGTGATGATGTGTCTAAAACCTGAGAACAAATTATATCTCATTTGTTCTGTAAGATCATGCTGGCAACCACCTTTCACACCCCCTCTGCCTCTGTAAGCTATATATACWTCAACTGAGATATATAGGTATTGAATAAATATAAAGATATATACATACATGTATAACAATATATATGCACACACAGAAATGAACAAGAGCTCATGTCCGTGCCTCATTCAAAATGCAGAACCCTCCAGGAGCTGAGTGCCTCTTACTGCTGTGTGAAGGGACTAATTTAACACTAATGAAAGAGGATATCAGGAAATGTCTTGGCACGACCACTCATGGAAACCAGCTCTGTGTTCTTTCAAGCTTTCCTCATTGACAGGCTGGCTAGCTTTGGCTTGTGTGCTTCAATATTAGATCACTGATTGAATGGGTTCAGCAGCTGATGATAAATCATATGTATCCTGAGTGCAGAAAGTGGGTGTCTGAGCAACGCTACTCAGGCTCGTGTTGGAACACAGGGGAGACATTCAGGATGTGGTTGGATGTGAACTGATTTACACAGGAACATCCTTAACACTATGCAGTAATGTCCACTAATGGTTTGCGGGCAAAACTTTATTATAAATGGCAAATCATTATTGCTTCCTTTGGTATTCAATGTAATAACATTTATCATGTTGAATTATTTTGGTATTCATGGGGACGTCAGATGTAATTCCATAGGAATTACTGTTAGAATGAATGCCCACTAAATTACAATGGAATTAATATGAAATTAGATATTACGGTAACATTATTATCARAAGAGGTCATTGTGATGGATGTGCTGTTAAAATGAGGATACCAAAAGGAATTACAGTCAGACCTGATTAATCCAAATCAGTTTGCAGACTCCATTTTTATGCAGATTACAACACTTTTTCGAACTGATAAATCAGCCAGAAGTGCAAGTGAGGAGATGCAAACCACTGCCAAGGTTTTTAGAGAGTTTCACTTTGACATACTGTGGAATGGGATATTTAAGAAGACAAACATACTCTTAACATCTAAACCAGTTAATGGAAAATAATAATTATTCTTATCCTTGATTTGAATAATGGAAAGTGTTTTATGTCTCTTGGTTTCAGGGTGGAGGCAAAAGCATTGCTGTTCTGTGGTTTCTTCCGGAATAAATATTGTTTACCTGSTTTCCTATAGGTATATGCTGGATTCAGTGATCCAGCAGATCTCGTCCRTTCCTACATTCCTAATTTTTCTGCTATAAAATTATGAAAGCTGCATGATCTTCTATTTCATCCTACAAAGAGAACAGGAACAAATAAATGAGCCATCAGTCCACCAGCAGACAACTGGGGCTGGAAGACTGGATGTAGATCTGCAAAGATATTTAAGCTTTCAACTTCTATTTCACATCATTGAGAGTGTCCACCTAATGTTTTACACCTAACTCTTTTTTGAGCTCRGCTTTTAGCTCCTCGAACGCCACAGCAGTCAGCCTGCTCTTTTTTTACCAGACACTAGTACCATACCATCCCTGCGGTGCATCCAGCCCCTAGCTGAAAGACTCTTATATTCATCTCTGAATAAAGCCAGTCTTGAATGCTAATGGAAAAATCATATTTATTGCCAGCTACACTTGTCCCACTGTAGTCATCATAAGGCACTTGTCAGAAAATGTTGGATATGAACCAAGGAAGCTAATAAGAAAATTAGACCTACTACTCTGAAGGCTGATCTGAGCATTTTATTTAGTAACAACAATAGATTAAWCCTTGTGAATGTGAATCATTTATATATTTGGTCTGCATCACTCCCTGCTTTCCACTGATTTGGATGGGATTTTTTTTTTCTTTTTTGAAATCACCCAAAAAGAAGCYCCTTTAAAGTTTCTCCTCATGGAAATATATTAAGGGCAATTACAGGAGAAAATACTAATATTGCAATCTCTGCAATTACAGCGTAAGTTACATCTTCATCAGAAAACAAATATAAGCCATTGTTTCATGAGTAACCTACATATAAATAAAACCTGTAAAAAAAAAAAAAAAAAAAAGAAGAAGAAGAAGAAGAAGAAAAAGAAAAGCTTTAACCATAGCTTTTCATACTGACAAATGACTCCTTTGAGCCAGGATTTGTGGCATGGAGATGAAAGAAAATGCATATACTGCAAAATATACAGATAGTAGAAGACATTTTTAAGGTCCAATTATACCAGGTGTCTTATACTTTGATTATCTTTATCTGTCCAGCCACTGAATTAGGTGTTAATTAGTGAGAGCAAATAGGCACTTTTAAACAAARTGCCCCATCATTGCTGTTTCAGCTGATCAGCACTGTAGCAGAGAGAAAAATTAACTGGCTCAGGTTGGAAAAAATATGTAATATTCCCCGTTTTTTTRTTAGGAATTCAGCTACCTCACAAAATTGTAGGTTTCTTAGACCAAAACAACTGAGGAAACCCTGATCATTTTACACATGGCTGAAGCCCATTTCCGGAATAAATAAGGTATTGAGATTTCCTAGTAAGTGGAAGCAAGTCTCAGTACCTCATAGTCTAAATGGCCACAGATACCCAGGTGCTATTTCTTCCCTCTTCCTCTCTCATTTAGCACGTGGTATAGTCCAGATATGATTTCCTTTTGGGACTTGCTCTGTTTTAAAACTTTTTTTCTATTTTTCCTTTTTTTTTCTTTTTTTTTGAAGTAGGGTTTCTATCTCCATATTTATTTGCTGATTTCTCCATCCTCCTGAGTTTTCTCAGGATTGAAAAAAAAAAATCTGCATTTGTAGATTTGAGATCATAAAATCCGACTTTGAAGAAAACGGCAGTGTAGCCCTTTATCATTGTAATGTAGCTAAAAACTCGTGTCCTCTTACTGTCTCTTCACAGRAAGCTGGCGAACGTGCAGGAGCGTTGGGCTGACCGTGCCCTGCGCGGAGGACACGTGGATGTGCACAGATGTGGGCACCGCCTGGCCCAGCTGTTCCAGCCCTGCTCTTCTCCGCCCTTGTGCAGCGCGGCAGCACGTAGGGAGCAGCTGGTGAAAGAGAGCAGAGGCACACACGGCTCCGCCGGCCGTCAGTAGTGACCCCTTGTCTCATCTTCCCCTTCCTTCATTTTCCCAGGATGTCCYGAAAAGCACCAAATTACTTCTGTTGCGTGAGATGATAGTAGTAGGTATACTGATTCCTTTTTTTTTCACAGAAGAAAACTTCTAGGGTTTTTTTTACAAGTGTGTGAAATCTGTTGGGTCTTGTAAAAAGACTTCTCGAGATGTTTATAATCTGATTTTCATTTGAATTGATATAATTTCTGGCAAACTGAACATGTTTAACACATCATTATGAAGTGTCTGCAAAAGACCTTTAACGTAAATGAGAATATGGTCCTTAACTTATATACAGAATTATGAAACCACAGAGTGCAATAAAAGAATTAAACTCCTATTGTAATTTTTTTTTCTTCATTTAAAAATGCTCATTAAGGTTATAGTTCACTACATCTCTATAGCTTTTTTTTTTATAGTAGCTAATCTGTTTACTCCAGCAAAAACCTCCCCTCAAATAGTTTCATGTATAGCTTAAGGTTTATTTTGTTAATAATAAAAATAAAGATTAAAATAAYAAAGAATGATATTTATTTTCTAAATCTGTGTGCAGATAACGTGATCTATTAAATACAGAAAGGTTTAATTTGCTACTCAATTGTATAGATTATTAATGGGCTGAGTKTTTGTTTGCATTGTATTAGGAAATTCTGCTGTATTGTTACAGAAACATATTAGGTTTGTCCCCATTAAATTATGTCGTAATTTTCAGGAATCATCTCTAGATTATGTTCAAATRTATAAAGGTTTATATAAGGGATAAATAACTCATAATTGAGATGAAAGCTATACTCCTTGATTCAATGATTTTGCATTTTGAAATTAACTTCTTATTTYAAATCCAGCAAATAAAATCCAGTTGTATATTCCTGCCTGCAAAAATAAATAAATAAGTAAATAAATAAATAGAAGTAATACTACCATTCTTCAATACTGTATAAGGCCAAGGATGGCTTATTTTTGAGTCATTTATCTTCCTGCTCTTTGATCACCTCTCTGGATCATAGCAGGGGTTGGGAGCTTATTTGCAGACATTTAATTTGTAAGAATAGCAAAAAGGAAGGCATTATTCTGTGCCCTCTGACTTATGCAAATTCCTGTCTCACAGCAGATGGGAAGTATGCCCCAAAGTTTGTCCATAAAAAGAGAGGAGAGAGATAAAAATTCTTATGGGTCATGCTTCTGTATTTATCTGCAAAGCAGAGATTCATTCTTATTCACAACAAATCCTTCATATAGAAGAGAAAATCAGTCTTCTGAAATTCTCTGTCAATTCAAAAGGATCCATAATACATATAGCAAATACAAACTGGATTATCATTTCCCAGGTTAGTCTTAACCGGCCAGGACCATGAAGGTTCAAAGAAAGAAACTGTATTTCCAAAAATAAAACTCAAAAAACAAATCCTGTTTCCAGGCTACACCACTTCAATTCTTTCACAAGCAAATATACATACATACATATATATATGTAKGTATATATATATAAATTATATATATGTATACATGAAAGCAAATTAATCTTTTTAAATTATATGATAATGRCTAATGCCTCCAACCTTGAACTCTGTGCCCACCGCAGTAATAGAAAATCACTAATTTCCAAATAGCAKGACCCATGCTTTTCTGTGACCATTTTATGAACCTACAAAGGGTTCTTGGACAAATTRTCACTGGGGATGTTCCTACTGCTAAATAGTGAGGTGACCAGTTTCTCCTCCCCTCCTTTCCTCCTTCCCAGGTTGCAGACGGCTATGCTACCTACATCAGGTCGTGCAGCAGAGGAAACACCACTGCAGTGAGCTACCTGTGGTGGGAATGTCCTCTTTCGCCACAGCCCCTGGTTCTGCACTCCTGATGTGCCCACTGGACGCTTGGCATAAAATAAGATGCTGATTTTTTTTTTGTTTTGTTTCGAGTGCCAAGACAGTCCGTGTATTCTGGGGCTGTCCTGGGCAAGCGATAACACGCAGTCCTTACTGTTCGCCGCTGCCTGGAGATCGGCGTGAGGACGTGAGGACCAGCTGTGGACCTCGGTGCAGGCTAGACAGAGTGGCTTTTCATCCGTTATTTACTTTTGGCCTGTTTGATGAATTTCGTCTAGACCACGCCAGGCATCTGAACTATGTTTATTAAAGCCAAGTAGATTTGTGCTTTCGAAATACTTTTGGTGGTCTGTGTTTGTGCTTTCCCTAGCATCGGTGGGCTGTGTTTTTGCCTCTCAGCGGCCAAACCTGGTATCATACGGCACTTAACTCTGGCTGGTGTTTGAGGCTTTCTAATTTTTATTTATTTCTTTTTTTTCCAATGGGTATATATTTCACTCAGTCTATGAGTCTTGTCACCTTTAATAAAAAAAAAAGATGACCTGATGAGTCTTCCTTTATGAAAACAGAAACCAAAAAAGCTTTTGGGTCTATTTCTGGGAATATTTAATCTGAATGACTTTTCTAACAAAATGGCTTCTTATTATTATGGTTTCCACAAAATGATATTCGGAAAAAAAAAAGGTCTGTGATACGGCTTTTCATTTATAAGATTATAAAAAATCTCTCAAGCCCTTAAATATTTCTATTTTTAACCAAGCAAAGTAAACAAGAARGAAAAAAAGATTTTTTTCTTTAAAACATATTATTTTGAAGTGTTTTTTTTAATCCACCTCTAATTAGCAAAATGTATCCCCTGTTGCCAAGTGCAACCCAGAGCAGAACTGCAAGGCCTCTGAGWTACTCAGAATAAGCTTAAATAGACTGTCGCAATAAACAGATGCAGTTGCACATCAAAAGCTTAGAGCAAAACCAGTGATTTTCTATACCATTTCACCAGATAATAGGTTTGWCTCAAAAAGCCTGCATGAAATTGGTTTCACTCCTACCTATCTGGAACCAGTTATTTGAATAAAAAGACCAGTTTTACCAGTTAAGCATCCCTCTGGCATTTTAGAATAGAGGAGTGAGCCCTTCTCTCACTACCTGTAACAAAGCTACTTCTAGGAATGAAAAAAATCTGTGCTGAACATTGAGGTGGTAATTCCGCCTTTAATACTCATCTGACCCCTTTTCCTGTTTCCAAAAAGTTATAAAAAAGGAATCATTCTCTATTCACGTCTATAAATTTTTAAAGGAAATGGTACATGACACACGTACTCCCACACCTGGTGAGGAAGACACTGGCTGCCTTGGTATGGGATGTGACTTTGCTTTGTGCCAACATATAGAATCATAGAATCACAGAATATACATGCTAAGTGGGGTATGTGTGTGCATTAGAGGCAAACACCACTTCGGATGAATTAGGGTGAGAAAGAGCAGGTGCTTTGCATATCTGCATGGTGGGGAATGATTAGATACTATGTAGAGTGTCTATCTATCGGAGTGCTCCGATTATGTTTGTGGGAACTATATGGATGAAAAGTGTGGTTCTACCTTGGTATTTGGTGCTTGGTTTCAGCTATCAGGGAAAAAAAGTCAAATATTTTCTGACTGAAGCATTTAGACTCTTTATTCCTCGCAATGTTCCACATCGGGACATAGCTTTGAAAGATGTGTTTAAAATTTGAACAGAACATTTTGTTCAGCGGGTAATGAACTTTTCTCATTAAAATATGCATTGGAGAAATTTCTTTTCCTCTTCATTTTTTTCRTGTTAATTCCCAGGCTAAAACATCAATTAATTTGCATGTGTAAARTTCTCTACATCTTCTCTGCACACTGGCAAAGGGACTGAAATGCCACAGAGGATCCAGCTTCTGACCAGGACCATTTAGTCTAGCACAGCCTCTAGGAAACATAAATCCCACAAACACTCAATCAGCTCCACCATTACCCGTAGCAGAAGAGGATAGGCAGGGTCATAAGGAAAGGTAAACTTGCTTTAGATAAACTAAAAAAGTACCAAAAAGAAAAAAAATGTGTTTACTAAAACAGCTGCATGATTTAGAGTAAATTTCCCCTCARAAGTCAAAGGACAGGTGCGTTCAAACCCAGATACAGGATTTTGAATGTTTGTTCAACTAAAATAAAAGCAAGAGCTGATTTAATTTTAATTAATTTCAGTTGTTGAATTTTCTGGCTTTTTTGGGACTAAAAAGAGAAAGAACTGCTGATTAGAGAGATCTGTGTGCTATTTATGTCCTTACTAGCATTCTTGCAAGAACACTTCTAGAGATGTCTGGTTGAGCTTTGCAGATCCAACTGCTCTGAGATGACTTCTGAAGGACCTCATATATTTCTGGCTTAAAAGCCAATGAGGTTAAATTGCCGAACATATTGAGTGTTTACCTATTATGAGCTAAAGCACCTTGAAAGTAGATTTCAAAGTGGTAAATAAAACAGAAGGTGAGATAAAACAAAAACAAAATGCTTAAAAATCATAATTAATGTAAATAGACTAAAAAGCCTCATAATTTCTGACAGCTTGAACAGCTTTGCTATATMCAACATTCCTGTAAGTGAAAGAAATTGATTAAATTCAGTTCTGTCCTTTTTATAGGACTGAAGTTGGCTTCTTGCTCTGAGTGCAAGAAAAGCTGTGAAAGCACAGCTTTCTTTCAGGTCTACATCTTTTTTACGAGTATCAAAATATGCATAATTTTTTCTACCATYTATTGCATCGTAATTAGAACTAGTAAGAAAACTCCCTTCCTTCTGTGGAAAATGCTGACTTTCAGTAGAGCAAGGAAAAAAGATACATATATATTCACCAAAAAATAAAGATATTTTGCTTTCCTAATATGATCATTTTGCCATATATATTTGGGTATCTCATGCTTCTATTCTCTTCCACTGCTAGAATTCAGACATAGACATTTTTCCTGTCTAATTAGGGTAAATGCTGTATTTGATAAACTTCTTAAGGGCACCATATTATGTGGCTGGAAGACATATCAAATACAGTATATTAAGATTATGAAGCTCCTGAACTGTAACTCCAAGAACCATAACATACTAATTTYTAAATCAAGTATACTTCATCTTGCTTGCGGTACAGGCTGGGCTGGATATCTCCAGATCTCTTCAGGTCTATATTCCTATGATTTTATTTCTCTGGAGTTTTTCAGCAAAACAATCTAAATCCCCCCCAAAACTCCCCGCTACTCTCAAACACACACACAAAAAAAAAAAATTTTTGTAAGTGGACTAGGTATTTTATATATAAAAAAATGCTTTATATTATTTTCTGATAACCAGTTTTTCATTCAAAAATGAAATCATTGCATTATAACTAACGATAATGCCTGAATATCTTGGTGAAACCTAYGTCTTAGATCATACAACAGAAACGTGCAGAGGAGGAGAGAAAAATCTAATAGACAGCATTAAAAAATCACAAAAAATTGTTCTGACCCCATRGTTCAATGCTGGAGAATTAACACAACCTTTTTGATGGACAGTCTTGCAAATTACTCCATCTGTGTATTTTTGTTTTGTAATGTTTCCTATTAGTGCTTAAATAATACACCAATATTAAAGGTTATAAAAGTTGCATATGYATATATAAATATAAATATAATATATAAATATATATTCATTATATAATATATATTATAATATGCAAAATACATATAATATATGAATMTAAATATTTTATTRTATATTTATATTTATATATTATCCTGTCTGATCTGCTGTGAGAAACAAGAGGTTCCCCAGAAGTCAGATTTTTTCCTTGAAAGAGAATACTTTGCTCATCTTTTTTTTGAATGTATAAAATCCTTTTTTTTTTTTAATGGGTAATAGCTACAGTCCTTGTCTTCCACATTACTGCTATTCACCCTATTTCCCTAGATACATTTAGTTAAACGGCTATCAAAAGCAAACGATTAACATAAGRGGACAAGGGGATGAGTCAAAACATAAATCAGACAATAATGCTGTCTTCAGCAGAGAAGAGAGTATCGACCAGCATGACAGCTTCTGCAAACTAATTAGCAAAGCAGCATTCCAATGTAATTGTGAAGCAAGCAATATCGTTTTCCCCCTTTGCTACTTTAGTTAATGGCTGTATATTAAAAAACAAGGAAAGGACAAAAATAATAATAGTAATAGTCCCAAGTGTGAAAGCAACCCAAACAGTAATTCAGTTTCGTTGACATTGTTCTCCTTGTCTGTAGCTTCCATCCGTCATAAACAAGTGATGCAAGAAGCTGGAATTGCTTCCCTGGCCTCTTTACCCCTTCAATCATCCCTTCCTTCCAGGTTCTCCCACTTTTCTTTCTTTTTTTTTTTTCCTTCCTCTCTTTTCCTCTTGGCTTCTGAGGAGCTACAGTTCATGCAGTCATATCTGTGGTGGTCCATCTTCAGGTAAGAAATTTGTAATGTGTTAACCAATTACAAGATATTCTAGGATAGAGAGATGGGAGAGAATCAAGTAGGTGCATTTCTACGTGTTTAATGAAAAGAAAGGGCCAGATAGAAGAGAGATCATGCTGGTGGACTCCCAAAYAGGAAAACTATTAAGTTCAAACTCTTCTAGATGGCAAAAAGATTAAGGTAGAATAAAAAAGCCTGATTTCATTGGTCTACTTTACTACTTTTTCCCAACAGGAATAATGGTCCCTCGTTCCTGGACATAAATGGATCAATGCCTCTCACTCCAGTGTCAGCCTGATAACCAGGCTGACCAGGACTGAAKGCCATGTAAGGTATGAATGCAGACGTGCATAAACAACACTGTTCCAGCACAGSTTTCAGTTCAGGAATACAACCAAAGCAAGGGTCATGATCTCCAGCCATCACGCATAGGAGACATTGCCCCATCTGAAGCATGACATTAAGCAGGAGAGCAGAAGAGAAGCTGTATTTTCGTCTGTGTTATAACACCCACTTTCGACATTAGGGTTTCTTGCATATTAGAGACATTCTAGATGTCATGAATATGGTTTGGTTCTGATTTTGATATATAAGCAAAGTAATTTGGTTTCTGGTGGACTTTAAATTTGAACCAATGTGAGAACTGTGAAAACATGCATATAAATAAAATATTTCAGTATGTGTTTCTTAAYGTCTGATGCACTGTGTGGACGTGGGAGTTGAATCGGGAACGGAGGTTCCRCTTCAGGGAAACCTTATGCATGCTCTGATGGCATCAGCAGGACCATGAGGCACGTCTGTGAGAACTATGGTTAGTAATCTTTAGCAAGCAACAAAAGAATACGCACAGTTCAGTTGCATTTTAGTCTTTGGTTTGGACATGAGACTTTCTTGGGATCTATAATATTGGATAGGATTATCTACAAGGGACGGGAGAGATATATCATATTTAATGGCAATGGGCCCCTGAGGACATTGAAATTCAAAAAACTGCCTAAAACTGAAATCATTATTCATGTGAGTAGCTATTATTCTGAATAATATCAAATGGGAAGATTTCCCTGTGCAGTGAGTATTTCCACCTTACAAGAAAAATGCATAATTAGAATTGTTCTGATAAATATAGCTACTCTAGTAAGAATTCTGGTGGCTTAAGTTAGATAACTTCCATTCTCATGTGAGTGTGTATCAGAAGTTTTATTGCCATCCCTTACTCTGACTTTAAGTAGGCATTTTCATTCTTACAAAATAAAATGTGGCAAGTATTRGTTAGCATACATATGAAAAAGCGTGCCTAGATTTGTTCTTGAAATTAGGAAGATTTTGTTATTTCCAAGTTAAATCATAGCTCCAGTATTCATAAACTGACAGCTGGCAGTCTCTAGCACTAATAAATGACACAAGGAAGAGGCTGAAGACATGGATCCTTGGAATATGAATGCTGCAATGCTGCTAACTTTTAATTAGTTTTTGAGAGAATACTTTTTTTATGACATGAAAAAAGTTTCTTTTTCAGCAAACTGAAAAACTGATAAAAATATAATGGACAGATCATCAATTAATATAAGCTGAYGTTACTCCAAAGATATTAAGAAAACTTAACCAGTTTATACTAGTTGAAAATCTTTTCCTAAAAGTTAAATACATTCAATTATTATGCAGAACAAATAAAATAACATTGTCTCTTTATAAATACATTTATTATAGTTTTCTAATCACACACCAGATTTACTAGCAGTACAGTCACAGTCAGATATATCATCCACTCCCAAATTGCAAACTATAATGCTACATTAACATGTTTTTTATTTCAGAGATTTTAAAAATTATATTATTTCAAGATTTTAAAARGGAAACATATTAACTTCCTCCTTAATTAATTAAATGAATTTTCCAGGCAATTCAACTTGATAATGAGAAAAACATGGCTTTACCCATTTGCATCAATTCCCTGGATTAACACTCTTATAACCTCTTCTTCCCAAGAAATATTTCTGTCACGTTTAAGCTATCCATAGACTTGGAAACATTATCTGAAATACTTCATGAATAAGCAAACCTTGTGTTGCTGTCAACTTTTATTTTCCCCTATACTTTTTGTTATTGTCCTTTTTAATCCCTGTGGAATCTTCCTGCTCCATATGTGATCAGAGGGTGAATTTCTGTCCTGAAAGGTACGTGGCCCTCAGTAAAATAAAATGCTGTCCCTAACAGCAAAGACATCAAAAGCGAAAAGATCTATATTGTCTTTGTGCTGCTCTAAGCTTTTCACAAAAGTAACACTGCTTGCGATAAGGTTTTCTTTGGGGGCAAAATCTGATTAATTCGCATRCATTAAATAACACTGTACTTCACTAGAGGTATCAAAGACTTTATTAGGACCAGGCCTGTCACACCTGGCCCACTGAGTGCACATCTATTCTAATTTTTTTTTATTTGCTGGCATTTTCATACAGATTATTGATGAAGTAAAAGCTTGACTAAGTAAAACAGTTTATTTCACACTGTCCAGCGGAAACATTATTCCAGTATTATTGACCTAGTTCCCCATTCAAACTTATAACCGAAAGAGTCCACATTGCTATACCAACCCAAAACATCCTCGGCTCTTTCCAGCAGCTAAAGGATTTTATCTGGCTTGCCTGATAATATCTGAGTCTGTATGCATAGCTCTTCATGAGCACCGTCCTTATTGACAAGCCCTTTAAAGATCAGTGTTTTATTCCCTGTGCAGGAGCATGTCACTTTTCGATGTATTTCAAAAATAATAAAGTTTGGTTTCATATCAAATTCACTGCGCTATCAAATCCATTTTAACTGAGCTGGATAAAGCTACTATTTAGCTAGTTTTGCAAAGAGAAATTGTGCAAACAATCTCACAAAGAATCATAAGGAGGCAGGCAGGARTCTTTGGAGAGTCACTGCAGTAGAAGAAATGAAGATAAGAGGAAAGGGAAAGAGAGATGAAAGGTCTGATTTGACTCACTGGGAAGTCCTTGGGAATTTTGCTGCTGACCTAACTGAGCCCTAAAGACTCATTTCTCGGTGAAATTGTTGCAGTTTCCACAGGATCTTTCTGTTAAAGGCTTGCATGTATAGTATTTCCACTGGAAAAGGAAAGAGTCACAGAAACACAGAACAGCTGAGTTTGGAAGGGACCTCTAGAGATCACCTCGTCTAATCCCCTGCTCGGAACAGGGTCAGCTAGACCAAATTGCTCAGAACCGTGTCCAGTCAGATTTTGAATATCTCCAACAACACATACTCCTCAGCCCCTGTGGGAAACCTGTTCTAGTGTTCAATCACTCTCACTCAATCAGTAAAAAATTTTTTTCTTACTTTTAAACAGAATTTCCTGTGTCAATTTGTGCCCATTATCTCTTCTCCTCTACTGGACCCCACYGGGAAGAGTCTCAGCCTCACCTCACATGTCAGATACTCCAAACCCCTAGTTAATTGTCTTTGTGGCCTTTTGCTGAACTTGCTTCAGTAGATTCTTCTCTCTCTTGCTCTGGGGAGCTCAGAACTGGACATAGCACTCCAGATATTTTATTTTCARTGTTAAGTCAAGGGGGGAGGATCACCTCCCTCACCCTCCTGGCAATGCTCTACCTAATGCAGCCCAGGATGCCATTGGCCTTCTTTGCCACAAGGTCATATTACTGGCTAATGTCCAACTTATTGTCTACCAAGAACCCCAAATCCTTCTCTGCAAAGCTATTTCCAGCTGCTCGGTCCCCACCTGTAATGGTGCATTCCTCCCCAGGTGCAGAACTTGCTGTTTTCCTTTGTTGACCTTAATGAGATTCCTGTTGACCCATTTCTGTTGGCAAAAATACTTTCGCCCCACTTAGTCGGGGGGATCTTGTCTCTTCCTAGCAGTCACCGAACCTCAAAGAGGGTCTCATGATCACAAAAAACARATCCCTGTTGCCAACGCCAGCTATATGACTAATTGTTAGCTTGAAGGATCCATCCAGCCCTCTCCCTCCCTCATGTCCTCATGCCCTTCTCCCTCATCAACAGGAATTCGGAGAAAACCACCTGGGCCCTCAAACTCTTGACCATCATTCCCAGAACTGCATAGTAGTACTTGATATGCTTCAGCTCTTTCCTGGCAGTATTACTGGTACCCACATGGAAGAGCAACACAGCACTTGTCTGAGGGGTAGATAAGCCTTGGCAATCTCTCCATAGCATCCTTGATGCTATGCAAACATGCAAGCAGCAAACCTCCCCAGATGACAGGTCAGGTCAGCAGATGTCTTTGTCCTCCACAGCACGGATTCTCCCACTACTATCTCGCTCACTCTCGGTGCTGCTGTGGGGCTCAGGCTCTGCTGGCTCTGATGCACCAGATGGCAGGAACATAGCATAAAGAAGCAAGACTTCACTCTAAACTTTCATTCWGTCATGAAAGACAATTACAGTTTATTTCCAAAAGGGCTGAGGAAAGTTCCAGTGGAAACTGAACTCTCTTAAGAGTTTTTACTCTATTTTACTTTTGTGGGTTAGATATCGCAAACTGTATGTGACTTCCCTGTAAAAGACTTTATAACTTAAAACAAACCTCTCAATACTCACTTGTAGATCACACACCTRCAAATATTCACATAAAGCAGCTATTCAGCAAGAAATATAATGAAAAGGCATTATTTCCTTAGGTTTCAGATTTGCTGTGGAAAATTTACAGTTGAAATCTATCAAAAYGGTTATGAGTTGAGATAATTTTGGAGACAATATGGAAATGTCCCTTTAATATGAGTTATTTCAAACAGCAGAGACAGATGAAGTTTCAGATGGAGAATGYGCAACTGTAAATTAGCTCTTTTTTAATAAAAGGAACCAGAGATGAGACGCTAATTATTATCTAATCATTAGGTCTGAATTAACACTGAAGAGAAGGAAAAAGATGGTCAAAGAACACAAGACTAACTCGCACGTGGGAATAGTGATAACATATTTCTGGTGAAAAGCTCTGAGGCAGCTTTAGYGAGGTTTAACAGTCATTCATGAAGGAATTAGGAGGTAGAGGACATTGTACCTTCCTTAGTTTACTGAAGATTAATCCCAGCAATAAGATTTACTGGAAAGAAATCATAACGCCCAAGCAATTTAAATATATCTATCTATATGTATCGAATATATCTTGCTTGGTTCTGTTTGCTATTTTATTACTCAAAGGCAGTGAAAAATCCAGACAGGTTCCCTAACCGATGACCATGTTCAGTAACAGAATTTGTATGCATATATGTGTTTACACACACTTATATATATTGATATACATACATGTATATGCCATTTATACAAACAGTTTTACTAGGAGGCTTCTTCCAACAAARTCTGTGCCCCTCGCTGGTCTCACCAGGATGACTGCAGCCTTCTCCATGCTCTCAGCCACGTGCCATTCATTCATACCCAGACTTGTTCAAATACTGGTTGTTCTCTCCAAGCTTGCTGAGGAACATGTGCCGCTTACAGCAACCAATACAAAGAAATAAAATATCTCCTCACTAACAACCTGTTCCTGCTCCTATGGTATTGCAATTGATTATAGGAGGAGTCAAACTTGGTTCTCAATCCCCTACTGGCCTGACATGCACATTGATTAACACAGAAAAGACCAGTTTCCCAGCCCTACTTATTAAAATAATACCAAATACCAATAAGCTGCCTAATGGAAAAGGTTAACTGAGAAGTTTGACGACTGCAAAGTGAATAACAACAACAACAACAAAAAAGTGGGAAAATAATGTAGTAGCAAAAGGTTGTTGTTTGTTTCTTCCTTGCTATTTCCTTCTTAAATAGCACATCAGCTGTCATCTCTCCTTACTCAGAATTCCTAAACCTCAAGAGATCCTCCTTACATGAGTAAATTAATTATTTAGTGAGTGATGGATTACATGACACAGAGGTAGCTAAAATGCCCTGAGGATTTGATGAAAGAGTAAAATCTAYGAAACCATCTTTGGATGAAGAGAGCATAAAATACCGGTTGTTTCTAAGCTTATTCCCAAGTGAAGGCTGAAAAAGAAATGCTCCTTCTTAGGGCAGTCCACTATGTACAGTAGTTACTGTGTTTTGGCATTTTGCATTCAGATCAGATTTTTTCCTTCATGCTCTGTTCCTGGAGGGATATTATTTTTATACTGAATAGAGTTTATCTGCTTGGGAGATAATGCCCAGAGTGAGCTGATGACTCTAAGATTTCTCACATGCTATTCCAAATTCTATCTAGTGTGAAGAATGCACTCCTCATTTTGCTTGATCAAAATTATCAGTGAATTATGATTGTTTACACTTGATGTAAGTTCAAGGAGAACCCAAGAAGGATCTTATAAGTCAAGCCAATATTAGATTTTACTAGTTGCTTTTGCTGTTGAGTCTGGTTAAGAAAAGGTATTTCCCTCAAGTAGCTTTGTTCCTGCACAAAAAAACCCAACAAATTATAACACTGAGTAAGTGCTTATGCGGGACATAATGTACTATTCCAAATCACTTGGATGTCTCAAAGCTGTAATAAAATTAAGTCCATGACACACAAAACTAGGAATATTTCTGGTTAAGCTGACACTTTTTCCCGCCCCCCCAGTATCCTACAGATCTGACCCTGCCAATACAGGCTGATTGTGTCCAGAGCAGCAAAGAAGTATAGGAGAAAGCTGTGAAATAGATTATTCTTCCTTAGTCAGTGTAGAGCTCAAGGACTTCTGTGTGCCTCTGGAGTCATACATACGGTGGGCTGGTAACTACTATTTGGAAGAACAGAGCAAGCACTGAGAAACACTGATTCATACCTGTGGGTAATTACTCTGGAATCACTATAGAGCATGTCACTAAATGAGCAAAGCATTTAAGGAAAGTAACCATAGTCTTTGTGTAACTGAAAAGATCTTCCTTAGACCTGGAGGGAGAAGAAGTATCTCTGGATAGAATATGGAAAAAAGCAGGGATGATACCAGTGACTTGGCAAGAAGTCTGGAAGAAGTCTGTGAAAGCAAAACTAGAAGCTAGTAGCCTGTATGACTAAATTAAAATTGAGAGTTCAGGTGGATATGTGCAAGAGTTATTTTAATAAAAGTGAACTCTAGGAAAGGGAACCACATTTGAATATGTGTGTGGAACAGCTGAAAGGAAATGGTGATTGATGACTGCTGTAAATTGCCCCGATCTGGGATCATAAACCATGTCCTTGGCACGGCTACTCAAGGCACCACAAATTCCTCTGGAGCTTTGCTGAGATCAGAGGGTCAGAATAAAGGATCCAAAGTATGGTARCTGATGCATCCTAGAGTTAATCCCAGATTCAGAGATTGAAACACTTTGTGTGACCTTAATGGTACAGAATACTGCAGAAAATGGGACAGATGGAATTGRTAGGGGACTTGTTAGCAGGAAAGGCACCTCTAAGTTAGGGGGAGGGACATTTTGTATGATTCCAGTTCCACAAGAGCATCTACAATTAAAAATGTACTTTCAGGTCTGTTTAACTGGTATTAGAACTGAAGGAATATTGTCCCATTGTAAACTGATTCATCGATAAAATGTGTACTGATAAGAAAAAAAAAGAGAGAATTTTAATCAGCACTGTCTTTTCTGAAGTTTATTATTATGTGTCTTTATCTGGAGCCTGTACTATTTTGTTGATCCTTTCTATGGGAACTAGCTGTGCAATAATGTTGGGTAGTTCATTAGCTCTTCATCATGATCAGTAGATACCATGGAAAGAGGAATTAGGAAGTCCTATGTGATGAACAGACAGATGATGGTAATGTAGTTATTAGTGTTTTTATTTCCTGTTAGCACACCAATGTAACTTATATTTCATCTTTTTTTCTCAAATAATAGGCTGGAATCCCAGCTGCATGCTCAGCTCTGTCCTGTAAAGATGAGAGTTATATGTAAGAAAGACAGTTCTGGTGAGTAAGGTTTGGTGGAAGAGAAGCTTAATGATCTCCTGTCAGACTTTGCACTGGCAGCATTCTGCTTGCTGTTTACTTTTTTAATTTAAATAATGCCTTGTTCTGGGATCTTAATACAGACACATATTTTTCACTAAAAATTAGCAGTTATTTTCGTGCCCTTTATTTTCATATGTAAGATAAGAAAGTCCATAAAATAAAATAAAAAAAAACAGGAAAAAGAATCAGGAAAAAGAATAGCAATTTTTGCCCTAGTGAAGTATCGCACCAAGACATTATCATCAGGTTAAACCCTTCTACCTTGAACTGGACATGAATAATTCAAGCCTTCAAATTATTGTTCAGCCACATAACTTTGTCTGTCAGTCAGCAAAGGCTCCTCTTTCTGTCTGTTTCCAAATTTAATAGGTGTTGATACCCCTCCTCCACACTCTGCCTTTTCYGTCTGAGACTTAAATCTACATGGACACGCTGCTTAGCTGGGGTGACTTGCATCTTTGTGGGTCTCCACCTAAGAGAACTTTGTCTCTTCCTATTTAATCAGTGGCTATCAATAATCAAGACGCATGAAAGCTTCGCTGATTGTGCATTATTGAAATAATAATGAAACATCTTGTTTGAACTTCTTTCATGAAGAAAAAAAATCCAACATAATATTCTCTGCATACTGTAACATCTCCAGATGATACCAATTGTAGTTGCAAAATTTACAAAAGGAAAAACACAGCAGTTCATAAACACTTGCAAATTATTATCTGATTAGCTCTTTTCAAACACTGTTGGGGTCTAAAGAATAATAGTGATAAAGTGATCTTCTGATTTATCATTCTTCCAGGTTTAGGTTCTGTACGAAGTATAAGCTAGAAAAATAAATGAAATACAAAAAAGGGAACTCACATTTTCAGTATTTGCACTGATTTAAATTGAAGTAAAAAATATGATCTCATTCATGTTTTCTACACATAAACTAAATAAAATGTCTATGTTTTGTCTCAGATACAGCCCACYAATGAGCTCTCTTGCTTGATCTGAATGAGAGATGACATAAATCTGTTCGTCGTTATGTTTGTACAGCAGCTCTTATAATGGGGTCCTGGCCCACARCTGGGATTCCTGGGTGCAAGTGATACAGACACAACAGAGAACTTATCAACAGTACTCTCTYGCATGTCAGAGCAAATTCACAAGAAATCAAAGGAATGGGATCAAATCTGTACTACAAGCTACATCCAGAAGCAAGCGCTTGCATCTTCTATCTCTGTACGTTACTGTAGATACAGACAGTGTTCAGATTTCTGCATTTCAGCTTTAAACTTTCTTAATACAATTATTTTTTCTTTCTTATTTCCTCTTGCATTCATAGTGGCACAAAAACAGGAGGGAATATGTCCAAATATATAAGATTTCTGTGTTTTACCCTTTTGCCTGAGTCATCAACCTGGAGTTTTCAAGCGTCCTCCAGTTCATCTCATTCAGTGGAGCAACATGACAGAGTAGACCTAGCTATATTGGGGACACTTTTTAGACCTGCATATCCCTTAGGTTAAAAAAGGAGAGAGATACCTTGGAAGTACGACCTATTAAGGAAAGCATTATGTTCATCATGTCTTAATGTCCTCAAGTCAAGCTGGGTATATATTGTAAGCTAAACTTTTAACAAGATTTCAGGTTGCAAAGAGAAGTAGTTCTACATGATCCTGTGATTCCCTTCAGGATTCAGAYTTTATAATTTTGAAGTCCTGACCTTACTGATGTCCTTCACGTCACATGCAAGCTTTCTAAGAGAGGGTAAAATGGGAACTTAAATGAATATTTGGGCTGTTAAATATTTTGGCTGAAAAGTGAAAACCAAAAGCTCCGTTAGATCTCAGTGAGCCCACTTTATTCTTGAAGTAGCTTCTTACCTAGATATTAAACTTCAGTGTTCAGGGCCATTGGAGTAGTCTACAGTAGTTTACCTTTGCATCATTGACTGCAAACTCAGACTTTTAGTATAGACCTTTAGATTTATAGGTATTTCTCAAAGGGAAAAAAAAATGCTCACTATGATATTGGTACTGATGTCATGTTTCTAAATGAAAAGAAAAGGCTCAGTGTGTGGCTTCATAGATAACACAGTAAAGCTCATTGCTACACTTTAATAATAATGAGAGAGCTTCATGTTTGGTTTCTGCATGCCATGTTAGGCCTGCTGATTTAATATGAGATGCAAGAGTGAATTTTCTCTAGAGAAACCAAGCTTTMTTTGTGGTTTAGGATAATGTTTAAGGTGTAACTAAACATAGACACTGTTGTCAAAATGCTAGAAGCATTAATAATTAGAAATCTGGAAAGTGATTTAGGATAAGAGCAACAACAGGTTACCTGCCTTGCTAATTTTCTTTTTCTTTTTTTATTTTATTTTTATAACTTTAAGACTAGACAAGGAATCAAGTGGATTTATTTTTGTTTACATCCAAAAGAGTGGAAAAAAGAAAAAGAAAGAAACATAAAAAAACACAAAAAAGAAGAATAGAAAAACAGAGAAAGGAAAAATACAAAGAAATTTTGAAAGTGGGAGTAGGTAGTGGAAAAAAGGAATAGAGCAAACTTATTATCTGTAYGACCTAACCATATAACCCAACTATACAGCACAAAGTTTACAGTTACCTGTGCAAAGTTACAGAAAAGTGTATATCTATGGCAGAAATATAATGTGAAGCTAGTTCTTTTGTAGATGAGAAACCCTCACRCTAGCACAGCTTTCACAGACTCCTCTTTTTCAAGATAGAGTAGAGAGAAAAAGTGTTTTGTGAACAAATTCAGGAATGCACCAAAACAAGGAAAAAAAAACTAAAAAAATCTCAGCCCCTGAGGAATCGTCATTTTTCAATGAAAAGTAAAGTCCTGGAATAAGAGAATATCCCTTGGACTGGAAAAATAACCACTTGGAAGTGAGGAAATTCCACAGTCTYATGGTCAGCTTTATTTTTTTCCTTTTCTGGGATCACATTAGCAGATAACCCTTGATTTTCCAGATTTCAGTTATTTTTTCCCCACAAACAATGTTTTATTCCATACATTAGGTGGGCAGAGCCCCGAGTGCATCTCACCTGTTCCATAATGTATTTTATTCTCCCTTGGGTACTGTGCCAGTCTGGGGCTTATTTACCTCACACCATCTAAACCATCCATAGCTTGTGAACTCCTCATGGACCCTTCCATGATGCTCACCTCTGCAGAATCCAAATGTCTAGCAGAAATTCATGATTTTACCTCTGCAACCCCACCGTGAGATAGGACAACATCTTTCATTCTCTTTGTATCCAATTTCGAGGTAAACCAGTGGGTGTTACTGATGCACACCACCTTCTGAGGGCCTATTTCAGATCAGGATAAATTAAAGGAGTTTCACTACTAAYTTAGTTGGGCTTGGAATCATATTGTGTATCAAGAAATTGTCATAGCRTGATTTACATCAACTCAGACTACATCTGCGTTGGCCTCTGGAATACTAATCCTATCATCTTATGCTCTACAATAATTAAGGGAATAGTGCAGGCTATTTCTATAATTACATGCATCTGTGAACTTTTCTAAGCACTGAAATGCACCTGTTTGTGATGATATGCCATTAGATTATTCTTTGGTATGAATCTGGGCTTTTTTTAACCAACAAAAGATTTTAAGGAGAGGAGCAGCTTGTCAGTTARACTGGCCAAAGACCCTTCCCAGTAAGAAGTTTACATGCAGTTACCTGCTTTGGAGCCTAAGACAAATTAACGGCCTTTCTGTTTGCTGGATCCAGCACATTTGATTCACCTTTCTAGATACAGACTAAAGAGATTAAATTCAAGATGATTGTGTCTAACAGCAGAAGTCTGGATTGCTGGAAATAAATGACAGCCCACAGACAAGGCATTTGGTCATATGTGACTATATGACGTATATGACTATATTGACAGCTGTGAATCATCTTACCTAACTATATACATGTCGTTATTTAAGCTAAGCCTGGAGTCTGGTGCTCTCCCTGTTTTCACAGGAAAGGAAGGCAYCTTGCAGGGCAGTTCATCTAAAGGGTAGTGCCTCTCCTTCTCCATCCAGCTTCTCTTGGCATGCATTAGGTGGGATTTCAGTCCCTTATAAATAATACGAATACATTACTCCAGAGCACAGTTTTGTCCCTTTTCATTAAAACCTCCTCCTCTTTTAACAAGATATTTTCTATGCTGCTCARACAAATAGAAAAGGGAATGAACAAACAAACCTGCATGCTGTTACATAAAATATTATTCTCTGTTTTGATTAGTGTCTGCTTTAAAATATTGATTTGCCCGTGGCTGGTGATCATAAACATTCTGTGGAGCTTGTTGTCTTCAAGGAACCTTGAATTTAGCAAGGGATGGTGTGCACTTCTAATTAGAGGATCTCTRGCATCTGGTCAGAGTTTAATTCACATATCTTAAGATAGTTAATATATAGTGGCATTCAAGCTGAGGCTAATCATCCACAGTCTGCACATACAAATACTACGAGTGAAAAACGTGTCACCTAATGAGCCAGAATCAAATCTCAGTTAAATCAATGTACAACATATTCAAACAACTATCTCTGACATTAATGGGGTTACTCTGGATTTACCACCAGTGCAACAGATTGAAATTTGTCCCATTATATTGCATTAATTATGTATTGCTGTTGCAAACTAATTATCTCTCTGATTGTCTTCTGACCATTACAAAGGTATCTGCACTCCCAACCCCAATCCTCCTTGCTATCCATCCTCATTAATATTAGATAACAGCAGAGTGTAAGGACAACCTTACAACAACAAAATATCAAGCCATCGAGACGAGTATTCTGTCACAAACATAAACAGAAGTCTGCAAAGAATGTGAGCAGTGCAAACATATTTGATACGAAAAGCTGAATACASAGCAGGAAATTCAGATAATTCCATTTGAAATGATAAGGCGATTCTGAAGTTTGTGAGGTTCTCTTCAGGTATTAATTATCACAGAGTGAGATTTAAAGCTGAAATAACAGAAAGTCCTCTTAGAAAATAACAATTATTGCTTTTCTGATAGTTTGTAGAAGGCAAGAAATGTGAGTCACAYTTTGCAAATGCTTTGAAAAGGAAGAATAATATATAGAAATGTAAATTTTTCAGTTTGTTTTGAGTATCTCAATTTGAATTGGACATTTCAATTCTYCATTTCAAAATGCAGCTGCTTACTTATAAAGCGCTGAAAATATAAAATTTTCATAAAATAAATTAGAAAGAAATTAAAAATTTTTAACGGAGTAAGACTTTTCCTTTGGCCTGAAATGTTTTCTTCAGTTTTACCAATTGAAAAAAAAAAAAAAAAAAAGGGAGGGGGGGATGTCCAATGAAAACCATTCTGTTATTGTTAACCCTAATATTTTGGAGTTAGATGCCAAACCAAAGGATCACTTATTCACACGGTTCTCCAAAGAGGTAGAACATGCAAGACTTCAATGTGCCACACTGGGAGGTACTTGCTTCTGCTACATGGCACGCAGGTGAGTGCTCGAGGGAACTGGACAAATAAGCTCATCCTGTAACACGCCATTGGGTGTGCAAAGCTAAAAATGTCAAACAGGGAGAGAAAATGGAGTTTCGGTGTTGCCTGAGCACTTCCCTCTTGGCAGGTAGAGCYGACGTGGGCCCAGCTCCTCAGAGGAGACCAGAGTGCAGCTCAGTSAGCTTCTTTCAGAGCTGGAGGACACTCCTGAGGACTCTTGGAAGGGCATGGGGGAGCATTTTGGAAATAAAAACCCAAGAAATGCAGAAGCAAAATGCTTATAAGTGGTTACATGAATACAAAGAGCAGAAATGGCAAGTGCTGCTCTCTCTGTGCCTCAGGACATCCACTGGAGAGGAAAGTTTCCGTAAAAGAGTATGTGAGCAAATACAGCAATGTAGCGCAGCRTGGATAGGCACTGGGTCTGAAAACAGGGTAAAGTTTTCCTTCCTCAGTCCCTCTTTGCTCCTGAGGAAAGATCAGGATCTCTATATATACTTTCTTTAGTCATTGYTAAAATATTATTCTTAATTATATGATGCTTCATAAGATCTGATGCATGTGACAAAGTCACTGCTGGAATGAATGGAGCAGTGCTGGTGTAAAGCTGCATTATCACAGTGGTGAATAGGACTTAGGTTTATGGGCTTTTAAGCTCACAAAAATAGGCAAATCAGACCTGAGTAAGTTTAATGAAGTCTTTTTGTATATATGTTCTGAAATTCAAGAGCTGGTCTTATAACTAAAAGAGTTGCCYTAATGAAAACAGGGAAGGGAAGATCAGAGAAAGATTTATTTTCTATACACTAGCTGTATTTTTCAGTTATATATATTTAATTTCATAACCTCAAAAGTAATAGCAGGAGCAAATATTTTGCTAGGCTAATGCATTATTAATGGCAGAATAAAGTCAGGGAACCAGACAACTTTGGCACCTTATTCTAGGACCACATGAAAAACGTTGCACATAAATGACAGGCAAAATAAGCAGCCTGGCATCTTACTGAACACAGAACRTGATGTGTTGTAAAGGCAAGAAGCAGCCCTGGTTTTTCCAGGGGAACCTGACATTTCCTACAGCCCAGAACTGGCTTAACATTAATTAAAGCTTTGCATGAAATTGTTTTCTCTTTTTCCCCATATTGTTTTCATGGTCTGTAACCTGTTCTTTTTCTTTTCTTCTCTCTCTCTCTCTTTTTTTTTTAATGCTGTCGTTTGTGGATATGAATAAACCTGAATGACAGACCTGAAAAGCTGAATTCAAATGTCAGAACATATGTATGTCCCAGGTAAYCAGAACACAAGACTTTTCCCTTATTATTAATGTTTTGCAGTTTCTCAGAAATGCGTTAAATGTGTGGCCCTCAGAAACTCACTAAGAGGCTTGGAGAAAGACAGATTTTGAAGAGCAAAGCAACTAAAAACGGGAAAAATTTCATAGCAATTCTTTTCCTCTGACAATTACTTCCTCTTCTATGAAGAGTCTGAAATCTCTTTCTTTTAAACATCAGTTGACAATATTATGACAACATTTTGCCTAGATCTTTGAAATTCAAAATACAAAGTTGGTCTACTGTTATATCACACACATGCACAGTATTGGCACTCTTTCTTTCTCAAATAATTAGTGATCTTTTTATTCTTGAACAAAGGGTTAAAGGATAACTTGATTTTCTATGCACAGACAGCAGCTAGCACAGTGAAGAAAAATCCTAAAAACTTGTGAGTAACATTTATCTTGTCTAACTCTAGCCATTTAAATACTATGTGTTTCTAGTCTTAGCTCATTATTTAGACTGTCTCCACAGTCATTGGAGAAAGCAAGTTGACACCAGAGGGAMATTCATCCTATCCTAAAATACAAAAAAAAAGAGAGATGAAACATTCTCTGAAGTGACCTTGTTCACTGCTTTCATTAGGGAGGAAATTTAGGTGACTACCTTAATTAGATGACTAATTTTTATATAGCTAAAGTTAGGTGAGGTGAAACTCAGATGAAAGAAAAAATATTACAGAACTGATTATATCTCCCTTCTCCCTCTTTTTTTTTTTTTTTTTTTTTTTTTTATAAACCTGGAAATAAAAATGCTGTGACTGGAATCCACAGATATTTGTGCTGTCTGTGAAAAAAGATGTACGACAGGCATGAGTTCTCTAGGAACAGTGGCATCGGGAGAAAGAAAGAGATAGACATCAAAAAAGTGATTTCCATAAACCTAATATTATCCTGGGGCAAATATGCAAGTTGGGTTGTGCTACAACATCCATGTCATACTTGCATTAGTCAGAAATTATTTTAGGTTTCTAAATAAAAAATATTTTGGTGGGATTCCCTTTGTCAGATCTCAGATGTTCCTCGTGACCTTGMGAATGGAGTCTGAAATGAATTCAGACAATCTGAATTCCAGTTAAGTCCCTGCAGTAGTCGACAGAGAAATCTTAGGGCTTCAAAGCACTTTTGGAAYGTGTTGGGTGGATGGTGACATAGAGTAATTTTTATCACCAGAGTACAACCTTCATATCCTTCATGATCCAATTTCTCATCTATAAAATAGGTACTGTGATATTTATTTGTCTTGCAAGGGTACTGCAAGACAAGCTGAAAAGCTTATACTCTAACAGTTAGCATTCGCTTTTAAAATACTTTGTATAGGAACAGAAATAAAAATAAAATATACCATAAATCATTAATGCAATCATATTTCTGGAGCTTTTTTAATGGAAAAGGCATCCATATAATTATCTAACCATTATCTTTTGAAATAGTTCACCAGCTCTGAGAAGAATTGTATAAATATCTTTCTTATTAGATAGAGAATGGTAAAACATAAGGGTTTCAGTTTTCAGTGCATTTTATTTGTCCTGCAGTTTTGTTCATATAATATTTATACGAGATTATATGGCTATTAACATACATTTGTCTGTGGGAATAGAAAGATTTCATGGTGAATGAAGAGCTGAAAGTAAAAAGGAAAAGGGGAAAAGCTACCTACTTTCTTTCCTACTTATTCTGAGAAAATAGAACTGCTATGAATACTGTCAGGGACAGTATTTTATTCTAAGACATAGAAAATTTGTTTTCTTGCAGTTACTCTAAGAGAATGCRTGGTCAACCTCACCTCTTGTTACCACATATATATAATATATTTGAAGAAATGAAATCTGGCCTTGAGAGTCACATTCTTCTGTAAATGCACGTAAAATTCATGTAAAATGAATTTTAGCATGCAAATTCAAGTAAGAAATTTGTGACCTTTGTTTCTCATGAGTCTGTTTCTGTGTTGTCTTACAGTATGTGATATGTGAGGTGTTAGTGTGGAGATTCATTTCTGAGAAAAATGTCCACAGCCATGGCAGGACAGTTTGGTCTCCTTCTTGGACTCTGTTTAATCATTTCCGTTAGGTGGAATTCTCCCTCTGTTCTCCCTGAGAATGAATTGTTTCAAAATGTGTAGTTAAGCTGAAAATAAATTTTTATCCTGCAGGTGGTTTGACTGTACTATTGCACTAAAAAGAAGATATATTTAAATACAGCAAGTTACACATTCATTAGTGATTTCTCCTCCTTTAGGAGGCTTTGCCAGTAAAGACTTCAGCATCTACTGTTGCTTGGTGGAGGGAAAGCAGATATTTCACATGAGCATCTCAAAAAGATGTCAGATCACTGAATRTGTATCCTCATACCAAAGACTAGACCCTTGTTGCTAACCTCCATAGGAACAAAGAGAGATATAATCCTGTCTCACGAGCATTTATGATCTTCCAATCTATTTTAGTGRGTTATGCTGACCCTTCAATAGAAATACCATGCATCTGTGAATGACTTTGGACACGTTAATTTAAGTAAGTCTGGAAGTACAAAAAGTCTGACATTTGACTGATATTCTTTCTTACTAGACCTCAACTGCAAGGTTTCAAGCGCCCTCTTTTACATCTTTGCTCTCGTGTCTTCTTAGACACTTTTCCCAGGCTTGTCTGGGAAAATCCTAGTTATTCATGTCAACTTTTACCACGAAGGGAGTGTTCTCTGTCATGACACCAGGTGCAATATCTGGAGCATCCTGACTTGCTGTATGCCCCCATCCATATTTAGAGAAAGGAAAGAGACATATTGAGGGAATATATTTAAGGATGTCCCAGAGCATAGAAATTAAGACACAAATAAGCCAAAAAGATCCTTCTGGTGTCTCCAACCAGTAAAAAGCAGATGTCATTGTGAAAGTACGTCAGAGGAAGCATATGTGATTCCACSTGTAATCGTTCTCTCAGCATCCAACCAAGGATAAAAAGCTTCTTGAGCCAAAGTGCTTTCAGTACAAGGAATTCAAAGACTTCATTCTTACAAACTTGTCCAGTCTCCTGTTGACCTGCAGTCAGAATTTAGTATCTGCGACACTCCATGGAAAGGAGTTACACAGCTTAATTCCTCTGCTTATGTCTGAAAAATCCCAGGAAGAAATAGGCATTAGGATTAAACTGGAGTTGTAATGCCTATTCAGATGGAATATATTGTTCACACGCTAAAGATCCTGTTTATCTCTAACTTTCCAGGTTAGTTTAAATAGATGTATTCTTGCACAGTGATATATTTGTATATTTTATTTTGGATCCACCATTACTGCAACACTGCAACGAAGATTGTTCCAGATTCTAGACAATATGGCAAAAAGGAAGAAGTCATAACTGGAAAAATGGGATAAAAGAAAGCTTTAAGCAGAAGGTTGRGCTGGGTARCTTCCTGAAGTCCCTTCCAACTTACATTATCCTATGCCCTTCGTACAGTTGAGCTATACCTAACCAGTAACCATTCTTCTAAAAGCTGGTAATCTGGAACAAATGTGTAGTATTTTGTAGTGCCAGCGGAAAACATCTCTCGTCTTGATCCCTGAGCGAGTTCTGAGCTTTCTCATGGTGTAACTGAACATGTGTGAAGCTCCACACTGCTCCGCAGCTCATAGCCCCTAGCGTAGACTCTGAGGAGCTGCCTTGGCAACACACATTGCTGGCTGGACAATGGTTGCTTTCTCAAAAGTTGTATTTTTCAGGTTTTAGGGAGAGCATTTTCCTCTCCGCTTTCTCTCTCATGAAAATGTGCATGTAAAAGGCAAAAAATAATTATCCTCTGGTTTTATAATGCCTCATCTATACCGCAACACTGCCAGGAAAGAAAATGGCTCCACTCTGCAGTGCTTTCTGTCAACCAGCACCTTTCTACTAATGACTAGCAAGATTCACCCTCCACGCATAGATTTGCTTCTGTTCCTGTTCTTTGGATGTGCAAGGTGTTGAAGCATCCTTTTTACTCCAGAGAAAAGCCATCATCCCTAAATTGCAGACATCATCAGGATTAGCCTCAAAATGGAAAAAAATAACAAAACAACCAGRCTAATGTGGAGTCTGTGTAACAGCTATCAGATGTAAAATAAAATGTCTGCAAAACAACCTTATGATTTTTTTAGTCAAAGGATCAGACTTGTTTGGAATTATCCCATTAATACACACTTACAAGACAAGGGACCTACAAATACAGATGCCAAAGGAAAATTAGAGCTGCTGAAATTTTTAGCTTGCAGTGGAGACTGGAGAGGGGGTCTTTGATAAGGGAGACAGAGCAGAAAAAATAAATGCTATCTTGGTTTTAAGGTGACGTTTTCCGTCACCCTTTTCCCTCCCTCYGCTGACTGAATGTAACCATTAATTGTGTGAATTGAACAGTTGCTATGGCTAAATTGGACAGGAACCTCAGGAGGTCAGAGCGTTCCTGCTTGTTAAAGCTACTGACACATTTTACGGTTTTACAGAATGTCAGAGTCCATCATGCTGTAACTTTGCCGCTGAGGACCCTGTCTCTTGTAAAACACTTGCAGCTGCTTTATGAAACTTTCAGGTACATCTTTGAATCTACAAATGAGTCAAAAATTCCCCCATTCTCTTCTTACTCCCCTCCATATTTTTGCTTACTGTGCTGTCATGGGCCGCTGGAAGTTCCTTTTCCTTTTTATTGCCTCCTTTTTTTTTTTTTTTTTTTTTTTTTCCAGGCAGAACTGTAAGTTCAGAGAGCTTGAGTGACAGCAACCTCTACCGCTTTCCTACCACTGCAACATTTTAAATTGGTGGAAAGGGGCAATTAAACTAACCGCTAGGGTTTGACAATTGACATTCAGCATCTGCTGTGCCTATATGGCCATCCACAGCTGTCTTCCTTCCAAGGGAAATATAAAAGTGCGTGATATTTGGAATTGCAATGAACTGAGGTGTCTCCAAAGCAGGTTGTGATCGCAACTTGATTCCATTCTACTTTTTTGAGCTCCAAGATAGCACAGCTGCAAAGAGGATTCATACAACAGAAGGACCAGATAGGTGTTTTAAGTACAGTAATGTCCCTAATTGGTATCATAAAACAATCAGTTTTGGTATTTTTGTGACTAAATAGTTGCAAAATTTCATCACATACAAACTCCATTTATCAATGTCTAGAAAAATAGTGCATTATTTTTATTGTGGTTGTTGTGCTAGAGTTTAGAAGACTACGAGAGGATGGAGTTTCATGGTTCAAGATGTTGTTCTCACTGATGTAAAAGGTACTCCCTGACCTCATCTGTCTAAGATGGAGCTTACCATACAGACAGAAAAACAAGGGAAAATAAGAAAAAATAGAAGGAAAATGAAACAAATTTTGACAAGTTTCACTGTAGGTCAGTCACAGGAATCTTTCCTCTCCTAGTCTCCTGTACTCTAACAAACTGTGACACCTTTCATGCTTTGAAAATCTGCAGGACACAGAGATCTAATTATTATTATATTGCCCCCTACATTTCTTGTACGTAATATTCAATTATCATGATTTTTAGTTTTAAAGAAACTTGTATTTTTGCAAGATAACATTCTTTATTAATATAATAAGCCTGGAGATTCATGATCTTCATTTTTCTTTGCTTTTCTTCATGATCATTTTACGAAGAAATTTTTTCTAGAATGTGAACCAGCACCCCTTTAACAAATACCAGAGTAATGTATCATAAAAAATGTCTTCACTAAAACCTCAGAACTTCTAGCCAAAGAGCTAAAAGGGCTCTATGGATAATAGTACCTTCCTTACAGTAGCAGCGTAAAGATATTACTTCTGTTCTGATAATAGAAAAATAAACAAGGAGAAATGGTTTTCATGGTTCCATACCAAACATGGAGAACAAGAAGCAAGAACATGTTTTTCCCATCCTACACGTGATTCCTTCTCTTTCATGCCTAACACAGGGAGGGCGATGGCTGTATGTTTTCAGAAAGAACGTAACGTGACCTTCAACATCTTTAAGCTTTCAAGTTGAGTTTGGGTGCACTGACACATTACGAAATCAAGCGCTGAGGAAGAAACGAGAGTCCTCTGCTATTGSACACCCTTCTTATTAGAATTTGTGTTATAGGAGCACCTCTAAACCAAATTCTGGACCAAGGCTTCATYGTTCTGAGTAACAAATAACAACTACAAGAACGCTAATACCCCTTCCCTAAATAACAGGGCTCTGGAAAATGATCCTGTCCATGAGCTGAGAATGTTCCTGTAGCCCCAGGAGCTGTAGCTGCACTAGTAATCTACATAGGACCACAGCATACAGCTGAGTACTGGGCTGTGTTCAACTGTGTTTAATTAATTAACAGACACTAATTGCTAGCACGCTTCCTGGCATGATTTTGGCCCACAACAGTTTACCCCAATTTGTCTGATACTCATAGCTCAAAGAAGTTATGTTCGCAATACGCAGCAAGAACGAGGCCACCTTGCTTTGGCAGGGAAAGCAGATTTAGCCACACAGCTGGAAGCTGCTCCAAGGGACGCGTGTTCTCTGAGCRAGGAGCCTTGAGAGTGGGATCTTTTGTCGAACAGTACAGGTGTAGGAAGTGCTTCCAGGTGCCCAAGTAAGATCCAAGGGTGCGCTTAATAGAATTAAAAGATACCTTTTCACCAGTCACCTCACATCTAGGGATAATCAGTGCTGAAAGGATAAGTGTTTCCCCAGAAAAATCTCCTTAAAATGGTGACCTTTTGAGAAGCTCCAGCAAGAGCTAATCCAGGAAGAGCAATGGAATCAATCTCTGGTCACATCCCTTCCAAATCAGAGGATACATTTTCCGGATTTGTTGAATCACACTGACTGGGAGAGCAAAGGCAATATACGACTTTTTCATTGTTATTGTTTTTAAGCTGAGCTTATATATATGCACATGGTGGGTGAGTTTTCAGGAAAAATATTGCAATACTTTGCAGTACACATGCAAAAAATATATTTGTAGAAGAGTATCGCTTTGTGTGCATGTGTGGTAATCATAATCAGTCACACTGTATTTCTGCCTTGGGTTACACAAGCTGAAAGAAAGGTAGAGAACTACTGTTATAGATAATCCTGTGTAATGATTTTCCTTTCTTCAGGACAGTCTTGACAACAGCACCTTGCCCTAGGAAAGTTTTCTTTGATCCATTTTGTGACTGAAATACAAATTCCCTATTTTTCATTTGCCTCTCTTCAAACTAATGATTCCTTCAATAAGGATGCCCTGCCTAGGAGTGTTTTTTTTTTTTTTTTTTTTTTT
>NW_028186901.1:3453161-3489058 GCF_003343005.1 Rhea americana
TTTTTTTTTTGCCTTTTTGAAGATGCTGTCATGTCCTGTTACATATATCATCTATTTGATACTATTTCATTTATCAAGAATATAGGCAATCAGCACTGTAAGCAGGAGAGGAGATCTGAAGATTTTTGCACACATACTGTTTCATTGTGGAGACAAATTTTGCGAAAAAAAAATGCAGACTACCATACAATTTCATAGGCATGTGCATATGAAAGCAAGCTGTTAATAGATATCTAGGGCCTATTTCATAAAAAGCATGTCTTTTTGTGCCTGCATTAAAAAATCTGATAAATCTGTGCACTGTTTTTGTAATAACCTAGAAGTTAGAATGGATGCAAGAGTCAGAAAACTGAATCCCAATCAGGTAAGCTAAACTGATGCCTCATACTATCTGAGATGCCCTATGACATTCAAGATCTTTGCATGGGTATGACAGATTTAACAGAAGATCCCTGGAGACGCAGGCTTCTCTAGAATGGTGGTGGAGGCCAAGTGAAATATCTCATCTGCTTAAAATGACAGTACATACCTATGTGTAGGCAACTGAACCGCTCCCTTTATAGCCTACCTGTATCTTTCCATGTGCCTGTATTTCATCTTTTGTCTTAAAAAACAGAAATAAAATATTTTAAACACGCACAAGAGTTTCCTAACTTTACTCTGTGTTCTCCTGGATTTTTTTCCCCTTTTCCTCAGAAAGCCTAGCTGATCAAATCTTCAGGATTGTCAGTGTGAGAGGCTTAAGACTTCTTGGCTGGTTGTCTCTTGTTCCTCAAATCCCTTCAAAATACGCTCTGTAACTAGAATTGTGGGCAAATATTGCCTAGACTTACCAAGTTCAGATTTTTTTCTATGTAAAATTTTCTTTCTTTCTGTAACAGCATAAACAACAGGGGAGAGCACCTGGAGATGTACATCTGAATTCACAAAATAGTTGAGGTTGGCAGGAACCTCCAGAGATTGTCTTGTCCGGTCCCACCTCCTGTTCAGAGCATGGTCAGCTACAGCAGGTTGGTCCAGATATCAACTAGTCTGGTTTTGAGTATCTCCAAGGACAGAGACTCCACGATTGCTCTGGTCAACCTGTTCCATTTTCAGAAAATCCATACAGTTTTTTTTTTTTTTTTTATGTTTAAATGGAATTTCCTGTCTTTTAATTTGTGCCCATTGTGCCCTTGTCCTGTTTCTGGGTGTCACTGGCTCTGTCTTCTTTAGTTCCCCCCCGCCCCCCGCACTTGTACTCATGGATAAAATACCCTCTGAGCCTTCTCTTCTCCAGCCTAAAAACTTCCAGCTCTCTCAAGCTCTCCTCATGTGACAAACACTTCCAAGCTCATAATCATCCTTGTGGCTCTTTGCTGGACTCATTCCATTACATCCTTGTCTTCCTTGTATGGGGGAGCCCAGAACTGGACACAGCACTCCAGATGTGGTCTCCCCAGTGCTGAGTCAAGGGGGAGGACCACCCCTCTCAACCTGCTGGCAATGCTTTCCCTAATGAAGCTCAGGATACCATTGGCTTTCTTTGCCTCAAGGACATGTTGTTGGCTCATGTCCAGCTGGTTGTCTAGCAGGACCTCCAGGTCCTTCTCYGTAAAGCCGTTTTCCAGCCAATTGACCTCCAGCATATACTGGTGCATGGAGATTTCTCTTCACGAGATTCCTGTTGGCCCATTTCTCCTGCCTGTCAAGATCTCTCTGATCGGCAGCACAACCCTGTTGAAGCGTAATACCATATGGTCAGTAGAGTACTCACATGCCAATGGCTTGGGGATAAGCAATTTTTAAATAAACCAAATTCAAATTGCTACTCTCATTGTTTGTTTTTATTATGTGAGAATATGCCAGAAATATATCTGGAATAACCAGAAATAATTCAGTAACTCAACTAGCACCTCAGTGTTACAGCAGTACTGAAAAACAGTGTAAACCCTATTTTGGACTAAATGCATCTCTAACCTGTATAGTACAAAAAAAACTAGAAGTGAAAATCTCCCAGCTCTTCAAGGAAGTGGTTGTTTTTCTATTATTATAAATATTTCACTAACCTCTTGATCGTTCTTTCTGGATACTAGAAAGTCTGTTTCTTAAATGATCATGTTGATTTTCTGATCTTAAAGTTGAAAAAGAGATCTAGAAATACCTTATTTTTGTGTATAAATCTAGACCTGGCACAAGCAGARGTGGGCTTAGCTCTTTTGTCTTAACTTGACTGTTACTGTACCCAAGTTAGACACAATTGGCAGGCTTGGTAAACTCCTGAGTACAGCACTTTTGCAGCTTTCAAGTACATATTGAAGCCCAATCACTGTCTGCAGGTAAAAGGGCAGAGCTGTCAGTTTTCTTCCCCAACTAGCACATACTACCAGGTTGTTATTATTAACATTTTTTTTTTGTTTTAAGTCACAGCTACTTTGTAGTATAGCGTAGTATAGTATAGATAGTGACACTTCAACGAGATAGATACACCTGATATWGTCTCTAGCTTCACCAGAGCTTATCATCCTTTAACTAGAGGACAGTATATTGTGAAGCTTGTTCACTCGCCATGCTCAATTAATTTTAAACTTCTCTTTGGAGCACCTGCTATCAAATGTGTCAAACATATCATGGTTTTCTGATGTGGATTCCAGCTTATCCACTTTTAACTGGGATCACTGAACTTATTTTATCAATATTTTTATTATTGTTATAGCTATCTGATCTTCCCATTTTGCTGACTAAATTCAGGCTAAATTCAAACTTTGCTCTCCATGAAAAAAAAGAGTGATTAATCCGGTGAATATGTTATTGCTGTTTCACCGTGTGGCTGAAGTAAATGTAACTTTCATGAAGGTTTCCACCTTATCACTACAGCAAGAATGTCAGCTGTGCAATTAACTGAATTTTAATTTTTTTAAGCCCTTTCCTCCAGTTCCTGGCTTTGCAGATTAAAATAAGCTTGCTCCARTATTAAATTCTGGAATGTTTACTGCCCTAAATCTCAGAAAATTAGAGAAAGCAAAGCAATTTAATGTGGCAAACAAGTTAAATTACTATTGCCCCAGGCTTTCATACAAGTATGTAGCGCTGTAGTGAGTTTGCTGCACTTGTAACATTTTGTTTAGAAAAAAAAAWTGTTGATATGTAAATAATATCAAGAATTAAACCATCATAGAAGTTRTGGCACTGATTTTGAATTCTCTTAYTCTTGCAAAATATGAGACATAGATGAATCTTAGGGAAAAGATTGACAATACAAAAAAAAATTGATAGATAAAATTAGAGAGTATTAAGCTAGGGCCCCCAAAAAGGAGRTGAACCAAGTCTAGATTTCAGGAGTAATTTATGTTCAATTTGCTACTCACAGTACGATTGTTGAATTAGTTATCCACATGATGGTAGCAAATTAGAGGCAGAGTTCCTGTCATGGGTACTATCCATAGTTAAAATACTCTCCCTTGTGCTTGTGGATTTTCGCTCCAAGTTTTGGAGGTGTATTTTTGTGGAAACACTMCCCGCTCAAATCAGCTCGCTCTTCCTCTGCTCTCACCAGAGCTGTGAAGACCTGTAAGGAACCAGCCAAGAAGMTGTTGGCAAACGAGTTTTACATTTAGCTGATGACAGTAAACAGACAGGACACATGAGCAGGCATTAGAGTCAGAGAAGTGCAAAATGATAAACCAGATATATTTTAGCTGAGAAGTTAGTAGCAAGCATGTGAAAATACCAAGACTCTGTTATAACCCTTACGAATAACTCCAGATGTGGAAGGCGGCCGCTCCTTAAAAAGACCAAATCATTTACCTTTCCCTTTATACTCCAAGACACYACTGGGAAACCATTAGAAAACAAAGAAATAAACAAAAAAAATCCTAGTATATCATCATGAAATATCACTCATTCATGTGCTATACACAGGAAGACGGAAGAATTGTGTTTGCATTTTTTTGTAAATCTATCACGAAGGTGAAGTGTATTTTGTAGATTTTGTAATGCGACTGGTAAGTTTTCAAGAATAAATTGTACAGCTGAAAAGGTAAATTAAACAGTACAAAGGAAAAACAGGTTGAAACCCTGAATCGAATGAAAAGAGATAAAGGAGTTCTATGCATGTGCACATTAAAAGGARAAGTTCTCAGAAGTCAGCCAGCTCAGGGGAGTTAAGGCTAAGACTCTAGGACTATCACGTTGCTGAGACTTTTGTTACCACAGCAGTCTGGACAAGAGGCAGTTAAGAACTGCACTCCTGGTTTATAATCATAAACAAAAAATCATCACAAAAAATTCATACACCATCTCCCCCTTTTAATAATTCTTTCACTGGCACAGGCAATTTAACTTCCAAGAGACCTGCAGCTCAAGAGAGCACCTGGAAGTGTTTGGGCCGAATGTTAGACTATTCGTAAAGAAAGAAGAACACAATGTGTTTTGCTAGTCCTTGCGCAAAATTGAATGCTTTAACTCATCGCACATGAAAAGGGACTAAGCTACATGACTGAGAGAGCATAGAAAGCAATCTTATCTTCAGGTACAGATGCAATATTGTGACAAGGTTTTGCARTCCCTTCCTCATCACTAGTTTCTACTTCCCTGTCACAGCCCTGGCTACTCATACAGCTTCTCTTTCAATATTCCAAGTCATAGCAAAACATCATGTCTCAGTATAGCAACCAGGAATGYACATGCAGCACCTGCTTCTGTGTCCACAACCTTCCCACAAGAAGCTATTGAGATGAAGAAGATGCCATCACAATATTCAGTGTGAAGGTCATGCCCCGTTACTTGGCCAAGTGGGAAGAAATGGCCATATGTATGAGAAGAGATAGTTCAATGCCTACCCCTCCTCACTCACAGCTGGGAGCACCTGTCCCCATTTCTAATAACTTATCATTAGCCTTTACCGAGAACTTTGCATTTCTAGGCAGTTATAACATGGCAAGAGACAGTCTCTGCTTTGCAGAATTTACCATCTGACTAGACAAGGGACAGGAGGGGATTTGGCGGCAGAGATGTGGCGCAGGACTCAAATCCAGTTTCCAAAGCCTCAATCTGTTGCTCTACTCACYGGGTAGCCCAACTGTTCCTTGCAGGAAACTTCACTTTTCCTGTAGTGTCGCTGTAGCTGTCTACAGAATCAGACCACCTTCCTCACAAGAGTTTTGAAGATTCATTAACCACTCAGATCCCAGAGAGCTTGCAGAGGTGCTTGTACGTGCTCAAACGGAAGGAGCTACAGCACTGCAGATTTCGGTTATTAGATGATGCCTCAGACTTCCTTACACTACGTACTATGGTCGTTCCATTCTCACTTGGAGGCATTTAATCTTCAACCTCTGCCTATAGATCATATAGAAATGAATAGGGTGCAGGAAGAAATGTCTAGAGCACCATCAAATATATGCACTTGTCTGTCATTCCACATTATGACAATTTTACTTGTTGTATGAGAAGAAGAAATATGAGTTACTGTCCTCACTAGTGCTGCAGTGGTATTTGTGGACTTACTCATGGAGCCATCCTGGAGGAGCACTGGCTGTTGAGAAGTGAGGGAGGAGGTAAAGCATACACGTGGCCTCTGCTGTGGTTCTGCCTGGACTATCTTTGGACTACAGGAGAAACGGAGGGGCTCACTGTATCTCCAAAACAAGGAACAGTAAGAGGTACTTAATGTGGAGGAAGTGCTTAATTAATTGCCTTTTCAGATGGGAGAGAGGTTAAAAAATATTAGATTCATAAAATGATGGAGCGAGTCACAAACTCACTGAAGAAAAATCAGCATATTTCTCAGTTATGACTGAACACCACACATGTGCATCCCTGTCTTACTGTAACTGCTCTAGGGCTGACACCTCCAAAAGTAGTTTCAAAATTAAATTAAAAGAAAAAAAAAGGAATGAATTGAGAGACAGAGAGAGATGYTTTGATTTCTTTGTTCCCTTCCCATAAATATTAATGGATTTCCTAGGTGCTGCTGTTGTGACATGCTGTGGACGGGGGCAGAACCTGTGCTTGCTTGGCTCAGCCTCGTTGCATACAAATGAGAGCTTTCAGAAAGGCTGCAGGTGAGACTGCACGCACAAAGTAAAATTATCGCTGCCCCTTGTCAAATGCAGGAACATGGTCCCATAATAGCTGCTTATTCTATCAGCGGATAATGCAGTCACTGTGTCAGAGACCTACTCAACAGCATTCACCRAATCGTAGTATTAGGGAAAAAAAAGGTAACATAGGTTGCCAGGGAAAACATAAAACTGGCAGTTTATCACTAATACTTCCTCACTGCCTGACTTCAGAAATGTTTCCCCTCTGTCACACGGGTCTCTACAACTTTCTATTCATAGTCTTTGTCATTTTTTATCAGAAAATGAGTACAGGCTACGTAACAAACTGAAGATGCGTCTCGTGAATAAATCAGATAGCATGTGTAAAAGTACAGATTTAGCTTTAGCTGCAAGAAAACAAGAGAAGGGAAACCAGTATCAGAAAAGATTTCAGAGATTATGATTTCCAGAACTCTCATTATTTTGATTACGGTGATTCAACAGTAAGCTTTAAATCAAGACTGCATTGTAATAACTACTATATATCAACAGAGAAATGGCAATCTTGCCCTTGAGAATCTGAAATACAACAAATAACAGGAAATAATTATTACAGGCAGATAAACTGGTTTTCATAGGGAAGCCCAGAGACAATGCAAGTCTACATGGAAGTGTAATGGACCTTTTAATACATTTATTAATATCATAAGTAATTTCAAGCCAGAAACGTTTTATCTCCATTCTTTAAAAAATATCACCTTCAATTTAGTTTAATAAGCAGTCATTTCAACTTAAATACAGGGAATTTATTTCAGCTTTATTTATCTTAGAGATACAGTCTAGCTTTGTCATTTAAGTAATCTATGCAGTAGATTATTTAGACAAGATAATACAAGTGGGCAAATCATCTCCATCTCAAACTTGATGAACTGTATCCTAGAAATGTCTTTGTCTTTCTACTAACTATAGGGGGAGCCTAGATTTGTAGCTAAGCTGGATATGCAGCTTCTTCATATGGCTGAAATTAGGTGAGATGAGTCCTATTTGATTAGATTGGGATAAAAATAATGACTCTGAAAAGGTCTTATATGGAAATATAGAAGTTAATTCAGTTGATATGAAAGGACTCATACATTTCTGGGCTATCCAGGTATCTGAATTTCCATCCTAGGATCACATTAACTTGACCTTTGTGATGCTGATTGCACGAGCACTTTGCATATAAACACTCCTAACCCATTGCTCCTAACAGCCAAGAATTCATACCAAACTGCCTCTCCTATAACCAAGTGTGATTCTCAGACATATTTTTTCCACTGCTTCATTAAAGAATTTAAAATACCTAAATGAAATGCTTAACTTGAGATTATATTCTCCATACTCTTCCCCTCTCAGCTAATGGATGGAAATGGACAACTCCAAAGGCTAGTTCAGATCACAGAAAGGTACCATATGTAGCCCTACCTCCTCAGGGAAGTTGCAAGTATTTTCAAATAACATTTGATGGAACCATGTCTAGTGCAAATGCCAAAGACACACTTGCCCTATTTCTAGTACCTTCTTGAAGAGAAAGTGGTATTACGAAATTTGTGCAATTATATGGAGAGCTTAGCTAGGCAAAATGGCAAAGATCCACTATGAAGACCTGCTAATCACAGTATAGAAGTTCAGTCCTTGCTAAAGTGACGGATGAGCTTGTCAGAGGCACTGGTGCTGGGACAATCTTCATTTCCTTTCATCTGCATCTTGCATCTACTTCTATACGTGAGATGGTTTTATTTTTAATTCTGTTTTGGTGACAAAAGGACAGCAAAGTAGTGCAATATGTGTGAGCTGTTTTAAATAGTCTCTGTGTAGCAGTAATGAATGATATTCACACTCTTCACTCAAGGTATGTGGTAAAATGTGTTGTCTCGCTGCACACTTAAGCACATAAGGGCTCATCGCTGAAATCCTTCCCTAACTAAACTGAAACCATCTCATCCATTTCTGCCCATCTTCCCTGAAAAGAGAAAAAAAGATCTTTGAGATCTGTTATAAGTACTGAATTTAAAACCTGGGAACCATAGACAAAGTAAATTCAAAGTCTATGTCTTATGGTCAGCCTTTTTTTTTTACTTAAATGTTAGATTGTTAGCTCAAGTCTTTTGACAAATTTTACCCAAACAAAGACCTGTTAAAAACAGGTGAAGTAAAGAAGTAATCTGTATGACAGCTGAGAACCTTACATTTTAGGGATGCTTTTCCTTTAGGTACTGAATATTCTCTCCAAAGTTAATAGGATCATTAATGTCATGGTTTCTAAGAGGAACTGAATTTAAATAACAATGCGTAGTAACTGATGATAGCATAATAGGAATAGTAAATACACAATCATTTCATAATTAGTGAGAATTAAAGAGAAAACCTTTGTACATCCTTTGTTTGGATCCACAGAGTAGTAGTATTTCAGTTAAGTTTATGCCTGGCATTGAGATGAGAAGATTTGGATTTATATGCAACAAAATGAAATATCGGGAACGATCAAGCATTTTTCCATGTATAGCAGCCCAAGGAACAAAATTAGTTCCTTCAGATTTTGCATATTTCTCAAATGCATTCTAGAATCTTAAAACATGAACAAATTATTATAAATAAGTAAGCTGGTGCAACATAAAAAATAGGTGTACCTCAGACAAGCTGAATATGTGTCTAGACTACACAATTTAGTAGCTGTTTTTCAAAAAATAGGCTTTACTTCTCTAGGACCTCCCACACAGTAAGTTATTAAGAAAACCTGTTCAACTCCAAACTCGTGACCCGTAGTCACTTGATTCTCAGTGTCACTTGATTTCGTTTGTTCTGATCTGCCCAACCTCAAAATACAAGGGTTTTGATAGATGCTGTCTCTTTCTCAATCCTCCCCATTTAAAATGTAACTGTTTTAAAGATGTTCAGAGTCATATCTCCTGCACTGTCCTCTTTCTCACACTGCTTTTAGCACTTTTAACCTTAGAGCACTTTCACAAATACTGAAGAAGATTCAGAAATTGTTCTAATTGTACTAGTGTCATTTCTTTACTGAAATTGCTCTTTCTAAGGCCAAATCCTTTTCTCAGTTACAAAGTCTCCTTCATTAAATTTAGTAGGGGTTAGACATGGTCAACTAAAAGCAATACAAATTGTTCTGAATAGCTTATGATTAATAAACTTCCTTTAAGTAAACAGTTCACTCAGCTATATGTAGTAATAGTAGAATTAGTAGCTATCACCAGATGGAGGTAATATACCTGATCTTACAGTTCTGGGACTAATATCACCTAGTTTGTTTCTGATTAGCTTCCTCCTCACTACTCATTTCCTCCTCTACTCCTCACACTGTCCGTGAAGAACAACACAGCAAATTTTTATCTCTACAAGCAGATATATCAAATCTCTGAATTATAAGTGAAAATCCTTCCTTCTCATTTGTAGCATCTGGAGATCATCAGCAGAATCACTGGCAAGTAATAAGGTAAAAATGAATCACAATATTAATTTGTTTCATGCCTGACAATATTGTAGGCTTCAACAACAGCTGTATGAGAAAACTCAGAAAAAAATCTGTCCTGCCCAGTAATGACCTTTAACATTAAAACTATAATGTTTAATTTCAAAAAAACCTACACGGTGAGCAGCACTGAAAAAGTTCTCAAAATATCCAATACAGACAAGCAAAAGAGAAAGGAAATAAGACTGCAAAATGTGTAAGACCTTCCAGGTTATACATTGTCCAAACAACTTTTCCAAGGTCCATTATGCTGTTTCATTCTTGATCATTCGCAGTGGAATTGTTCTCTTTTCTTCTCTCTACATGTGCACGTTCTCAACTCCATTTGTCTTCAATATTCTCCAGCCAATATCATACCTCAGTTGGCTTGGGTTACAATGAGAAAATTATTTTTTTTTCAAAAATTCTCCTCTTTCTTGTAAATGAGTAATAGAAGAAAAAAGTTGGAAACACTATTTATTGGAGGGTTTTAGAGAYTGTAGAAATAGAGGCTGTTCCAAAGCTCGAGGAAGTCAATTAAGAAATTCATTGACTTCAGAGGCTTTGGAGTAACACTTAATGAATGTAGGTTTATCTCACTATCTGATCAAGAGCCTCAGATCAATCAACATTGCAGCTGCTCAAGAGAAGAGAACTATTTGTAAATAAATGATTCACTGATTAGTTATGATACTCTCCCCAAAGCATTTAACTAGTCAATTGGTAGTCTACAGAACAGGTTACATAGTGGCAAATTTTTACTGGTGAGTAACACAGGGGAAAAAAAGCTCTATCTGTCACAAATGTATTCTACAAAGCTGATTCCATAGCCTTGGATAAGGTATCCAGCTTGTACTTTTGGTAATACTTTTATTGGCCTTTCTCATTACTACACCTGAATGCTTTATGAGTCTTAACATATTTTTCCTCGGTGTCCCTGAGGCAACAACTACGTGAGCGAAGTTGCCCAGGACTAGAAACCTCTAGGCAAAAGCCTGGAGGGAAAAACTTCAAGCAATCGCATGCAAAGGAACAGCTGGCCAGAGAAGAAAATATTCTGCCCCAGGAATAACTAACTATGGGACAGAACTGGGGTGGCATCCCTGACTGGGTCAGACTTGCTTCARTTTAGGATTATGTGGCTCCAGCTTTTCCTTCATTGTCATAGATGCACTTTCCAAAGGTTTCATGAGTCCATTTCAGAAGTGACAAAAAATAGTAAAATTGTATACTGAACGTTTTGATGCCGTCATCCTGAAGACTAGATCTACTAAATTAGTTCAAGGAGCTATCATTCATAATAAGGTTGTACGCGAACAAGGTTTATTACCCTGTAAATATTGCATTGCTATTGCTAGTAAGAGGCACTAAGAGTTTGCAGGGCCTAAGGAATGAGGCTTGTCAGGCTTGCTCTGCCTGAACATGTTTTGACTTGACTGGAGCTTTATCTTAGCTTGTTTAACTGAAATAAATTTTCTAACTACCAGGYCGCTATGGCTAATCTGTTTTGTTTGTATTTGTATGGTACAATGAGATAGATAGATAGATGCAATAGGCAGTTATTCTGTGTATAATGAGATATTTATGAATAATGATTTATTGTATAGAAATGCAGAGCTGGTATGACAACAGAGGCCTTAAGAAGTGGAGGCACAAGTCACAGTGTAGAGGGCTAGAGGTATGGGATGGTAGAAGATGGCGTACAAGCTGGCCCACAGCTACAAACAAATCAYCAACAGGTCATTTAAAGACATGTTGACCTGTAGCTGTGCAAAAACAGCTTTGACAATTACAAATAGAGCAGAGAAATAGCATATGACCTACATAAACTGAATGATATATAGTAAATTTGGATGTAATGTGAATTTAAAGACCAAAGATGAAAAAGGTGTAAAATATGTTAGCAAACGTGATTGAGAAGGAAGAAACCACCTCTGTAAATACCATAATTTTTCCCAGAAAAAGACTATGGATGCTGATGACTCACCTGCCAGATTGAGGCCATCAATATGCTGAGGGTGTTGAGGGGCAGTAGAAGCGATAAGTATAACAAAGAAAAGGGGTGGATTCTAGGAAGTGTGTAATTTTAACTGTATTGTTCATATTGAGATTTTTCCTGTAACATCATTCCTTAYTTTTTCTATAATAATGATATCTGGACTGGTTTTGATTAGATGRTCAAAATGTTAATTATACCAACAATAAACTCTTTATTTACATATAGTGTGCGTTTTTTGTCTCTAACAAGCTTTTGAACATAACTGGTTAAAGTTTGCGTATAAAGTAAAGCAGATAACATAGCAGTTGAATCCTGGGCCTTCTGGTGACAGACACTGCAGAACTCAAAAGAGTAAAATGTTCTCTGCCCAAAAGTTTACAAGACTAGTTTACTACAGGAAACCAAGGGAAAAAAAAATACCAACCCACACTATTAGAAATGTAGCCAGTGAATGAGACTGAACTAGCAGTGGATGAATATTAAATRACTTCTTTACAAGTGAAGTGGAAATTGCAATTTGATATTTTGTACTTGCATCTAGTTAGGCATTTGAATTTGATGCCAGTGTTAGTAACTTTAACTTTTTAGGTAGTAAAATGGCTATGCCYATATTTGTAAGTAAGGGGGCTAACAGGAGTAGATCTATTTCAGCAGTTTTACTTTCAAYCAGCTCTATTCTGGTCCCTTGGACTGTGAGCCCTCTAGTAAACWGAGGCACAGCTTCAAGTTTAGTTTCTTCCAAAAGTAATCCAGTCTGCACGTTCCACTATGGCATGATGTATGATAAACAAGGACAACTGTAYATTATCTTCAAAAGCACAAAAGCACACTCCTGATCTGTAAGTTGTACCCCCACAGGGGTACAGAATTTGAAGTTCTCTAAAGGATCAGAATTTGAAGTTTTCTTCTCTCCAAAGRCTACGATCACCCAAACCAGTCAGATCCCTAAAACAGACATCGTTAATAGCCTGAGTGTTCTCCACAATCACACTGATGCATCTGAAGTTTTCTTGTAAGCACTCCCGGAGGGGGCTTTGAAGAGGGATTTAMACCTGCTCAGAGTCTAACCTATTGTCTCCTTCTCCCACCGATATCTAGAGAACTTCCTTATAAAGGGCTGCTACCTTTTAGAAACGGTACTTTTTGGCAGACAGGGGTTAGGATGCTTAATGCTCTGCCAACCTAGCCTTCCTGCTTCTCCACAGCACATTGCTTAATGGACTTAGAGGAACTGGGTATCTCCCACTCTTATATAAATCTGCAAATAGTGCAAGACAGTAATCAGTGCTGCAGTGCCAGCACAACGCTACATGTTACCATTCAATAGACTTTACAATCCATCTTCTTCCTGTCTTGCTCATTCCCTATCAGCCATCCTGTAGTGAGCTTCCCTGTCAGCTCATACATATTCCAGCAACTCCCCGGAAACCACACATTGAATAGTTTCTCTCTTTTTGCGGTCATTTATCTGTGGATTGGCCTCTTTAAAGAAATAAAGACCATTTTGTTGTCCTCATTTAAATTGACTGATCATATTTTCTCTAATTTGTAGGGCTATCTTCACTGGTATTGCTMTGTTATATTGTTCTATTAGTTTGTTAAGTGCACAAATGGCGTATGGGAATTACGCTTAAATGATTTGTTAATACTGCAAGTACAAAATCAAATGAGAACAGAAAACCTTTGCCAGTCTTAGCAAGCTATAAATTCTGCACTCTTCAGAGAGATAAAGGGATGCTGTGACCAGCATTTTAGATGGTATGGAAAGCTTTCTGYTGTAAATATATTAAATATACTCTTAAATTAAAAACAAAGATCACAGATGCTGACAAATTTCAGCAAAACAGTCTTATACTACCACCTCAGAGATGCATCAGACAACGGGTTRTTGTAAAGCTGTTTTAGTTCCAATGTCTTGGGGAGTATAAGAGGATTAATTGGGTATAATTTTATCTCTCAAAAAGAAAAATCCCTTAAAAGGTAAAGAACGGTTTGAAAAGAACCTTTATCAATAAAAAAGTTGATTGCAATAAAATAGATAGAGTTGTAGTACAGAGTACAATTTACAGTTGTAGAAACAATGTGCAGAAATGTTTCAGCCTGCTATCATCTTTGACTGAAAGCATCATGAAAGGAGTCAGGAGACAGGAAATGGTGAGAGCTGTTTGTATTAACTATAACATTTCTCAAAATTTTGATATCACTTTTGATACTTTTAGGTAGCAYAGTCTACTGAAGTCTCCTCCGGGATATCTAAATCTGGAAGGAAMGATACTGAGGTTTGCCACCGATACCATCACATGTATAATACATTAAAGCTTTCTTGTTAAGGATTCTTTATAGTATAATTCAAAATTCCTTTTCTGAGATGATTTAAATGCATTATAAGACAAAGTCAGTCTCATAAAATTCTATTAAGTGGTCATGCTAAGACTTTTTTAGTGCTTTGAACAGCAATATTCTTTACTTGAATTTAACTTCAAAAAATTATTTGTGCTTTTAATGTTGCAGCTGTAATGTGTAGTACAGAGGAATGATTTCCTGCATATATTTAGAATAACGGCTACGTGTGGATTTGACTCTCCTTCTCGGCTGATACTAAAGAATGAATTAGAACAGCATAACTTAAATCTCCAGGCCTACTTAAATGTCCTTAAGCTTGCAGAGGTATCCAACAATTGCCTATGCAATTCACATAGACTTACACAACCTTACTTTAAGCCATTAACTTGGATATTGATAATAGAGTAAGAGACATACCRTAGCTCATCCGACACTGCCAAGCCAGCACTTCATCAGCAGAGCAATTTCTGACAGTTAACCTAGTGAGTTACGTGCTATCATAGCTGCTATGTTGCCTTATCCAAACTATTTAAATTCATACATGGTGTATCTGTACAAACTGAACCCAACACAATAGCTGTAGTGTGTATGAAAGCATCTTGAAATTGCCTCATGAGATAACTACTGGGCAGACTATTAAGGTGACTAAAGAGCAATTAATCATGGAAACTTAGCGATTATCAGGAAAAAAATCGTAATTACCTTTAACAAGGACAAACAGAAAACAATATTCTCAATACTTAGTGCTTCAAAAGATYTATTTTCTAAGAAAAAAGAAAGTTACAAGCAATACCTGAATGGAATTTAGGAGTTCCTTCAGAATAATTTAGTCGACTCTAAATCTATGGTTCAACAACCACTGAATGACACAACCTTGGCTACAAGCTCAGGGGCAGAAAAAGGAAGTAATTAGAAACAAAAGCTATATAACAGAAAAGAAGCATAAACAAGATGGTAGCGCACATTAAAACTGGTAATTGTCATCCAGATCTACATAATGTTTCAGCACAGAGACTATTTTCCTTTTATTGGAGTAGCAAAGTAGTTTCATTAGATTTGCATACAATGAATATCACACTTCATGTCCAAAAAGAAAATAAATAATTAGAAAGATGACAGATCTCTTCAGGTAAAACACATTTTAAGTTTGTCATTAGTTACAGGGTTTTGCTCATTAGACAGACTGAATGCCACAACCYAGTGATCTCAGGGAGATTTGAAGAATTTACTTACACGTGAATTCAAGTTCCGAGATCACTTTTAATCTGTTCCTTTCCTGCTGGCAGGGATATAAACAGCTGTGTTATTGAAATCAAGGACAAAATCTGTTAAGATTTTTGGCAAACATGAATGCAGTATCCATAACGATCTCTTAATAAGGCATTTAAAATCACAGGGAAACGTCACCTAACAAAAGGATTTTTATTTTCACTTTTACCCATCACCTTTTCGGACTCACTATTGCATTCTTCAGCTAACTGAGCGAAATCATGCATGAAATAGTATCCTATTTAGTTTAATGGTTAGCAGAACCTGAATGGCTACATGCAGTGCATTAGCTTAGTTCTGAAAAGACTCAGTAATTTTTAATACAGTGCAGAACTGTTCAGTGTATAACCTCAATGAATAAGCTAGCCTTATTTCCATTATCAGCAAATATATTCCAGAAGGCTGTTCCATAATATTCTTATATAATTTCATCTTATACCAAAAGAATACTAAAAATAAAACTCCCAAAGCTTCACATTTTCTGCTGCTTATTATTAAATATTACCTCTGGTAGCAAGAAATTCTCAGTTTTACTTTTTCTATCCTCACTTCCTTTAAAAGAATAGCAGCCTTTATCACAATTTCCCCCGTTATCTCATAGAAAAATTTCTGCCTTTTGCYATGATCCCTCTTTTGAAAGAATACTTTCCTTAAATACTGCACTTTCCTTAAATACACTGCTATTAAAGACACTGTCTTTAAAGATGCCAAAGGAAATTTCAGTTGTGCTCTCTACCATCCCTCTCACACTTTGAATTAAAGTAAAAGAAAACAAGATCAGTGGTGGATGGGAAACTGCATRAATCTCTGTATTTATCATTTGCATTGCAATCCGGTCAGAAAACTGGTGACGGAGAACAACTTCACTGTACAGGGCAGTGTACAAAGATGTACAGGAAGAATTCTGTCCCACTGAGCCCATGCAAGAACAGGTATGCACGTAGCAATCGCATATTATTATCATCCATGAGCTGTGTTTATTCAAACAGAGCAGGAAATATAATGAAATTCCAGAAACCTGGGCATTTCAAAATCAAAATATTAATTTTAAGAGTATTCCTAAATTTGAGAAGACTAGCACTTTAGAGCTGGGACAGATTCTTCTTGAGGGGATTTGATGTCTTAACACACAATTCAGAAGTGCATAAACATGCCTATTCCAGAGYACTGCTTAAATTTCTTTTTCTAGGTGTTGCTGTATATTCCTACGAGGCCTTACTCAGCACAGTTAGCCTTTCTGTGTGACGCTTATTGTGTCTCAACCGTAAGTACAGAATCCACTGAAGTAACACTATTCTCATGCAATGTCCTGCCAATGCAGCTATACTGCTTTGGGGGTAGACCTTAATGCCTCTGTATGACTTTTTTGTTCTAGTTTGGTCATCTCTAAAAGCATTCAGTTTTACCACTGACTTAATATTTCTTCCAGTTGGCCACACTTAGGTTGTAGGGTATCCAAAACATCCGCGTGATGCTGGCATACCTCACACAAGACCTAAGGGAGACTGTGCACTTCTGGGGCAAGAGCTGRAGGCCACATGGCACAACAGAGGTTATCTCAAATTGTACAAGACACTTAGATGAGGGCACCTAAATAAGGTCCTTAACATTTACAAACATCAGYTCCAAGCATGGCTTACATTTTCTGTTAGGGGTGCAGACACATACTCTAGAAAACATTAACCAGAGGACAAATCCAGTAAATAATTTCATCATTTCTCCAAGTACTCTTCCATGTCAATTAGGGGTGGTAAGGCTTAGGCCTCTAAATCCTATGAAAGCCCAATGAAAAAAAACAGTGCTTTTTCAGTCTTCTATTGCTGACAGTGTATTTATCCTTCTATTCTGTTCTTCCCTCAGAAATAGCCATTCAGCTCCTTTTGAAACAAATGGGCTTAGCTCTGAGGTTGATACCTGACCTCTTCAAAATGATTTAAGATGCCCCTGGGCTTACTTGTTCATTTCTTGACTTTCAGCTGCAGACAACCGGAAGATGACCTATGTAACTGTGCTTTTTCTATTATTYCTACTTCTATCTTTTCAGAATTTTATTGCCATGTGAAATAAAGCCTTTAAATCCTTCTAAAACAAAATACTTAAGCCTAGCCTCATCCAGCTTAACTTGATTCATCCCACTTAAGATTCAAAACTTTTTCATGGATGGGTTTGCCTGTCTCCGGTTGGCAATGAGATATCTAATACAGGAATTTCAATTTGATTCCTAGAGGAAATGAATTCAGGATGGAGATCCATATTCTAAGTATTTAGTAAGGACAGGGTAATAGGCTTCAAGTGCATTAAAAAACTGCAGCAGAGAGAAAGGGAATTTGTGTTCTATGTCCAAGGTGGAACAAGCAAGGAATAAGGAACTTCAGCTGCAAACATACTGGACATCAGGAAAGTCTTTTAGACAGAGAGCGAGTAAGTGGAACTCCATGGAGGTTATAGAATAGGATTCCAGCACTGGAAGTCTTAAAAAAGGGACTTGTTAAGGCCGGACAACAGGACTTCTTGAAGTCTCTGCCAGCCCTTTGATTGTGTTGAACTGTATTTTAATCCACAAAGTGCCCCACTAGGGAGGAAAGGGCTACACCTACAGCGAGGTATCTTGCCATCTAAATGGGCTTTCATAATTTGGCTCTATGAATTCTTTTTTCCCTATGCTAGAGAAGCTTCTAGAGTCAGACATCAYGAGCTCAGGAAATCTAACACATTTAACACAGTAAGAACTATACCGATACCTAATTCCCTTGACAGAAATTCAGGAAATATTTATGGAAATAGAACTCAGCCGTAGCTCACTACTAACTAAACAAAACCTTTCAATTTCTTCCTTTCTCCTTATCTGCCTCTGACCTTGAGTGCCTCTTCTACCTGACAGGGAATGAAAATTTTTCATCTATCCTAACTCTCATTTCTCACACTCATGATTGGAGAGGGGAAAACTATAATAAACATGAACGTATAATCAATAGCCTTGTATGAGCAGAAGAGTAAAGCACAGACTGAATAATGAAGAAATACAATTCTTACTCCTGTCGCATCTCTTAGTGCTTTGCACATGACGCAAATTACTCCAGTCCTGTGATATTACCTGAGATGTTTAAATGTTCTACAAAAGTATTGATTTTGTTTTGAATGTCAGATCTTAGGCTTGGCAGCTTTTTCTGTGAAACAAATGGATTACACTTGGAATTCTAATTAAGCCTCGTTTCTCAAATGAGAAGCAGACAAATAGCAATATAAATGTAGAATTATTGGACTACAATTATCGACCTTCATAGGGGCAAAATGACCACAGTTTTGAGTAGTACTGAATAGCACATGATTTGCTTTGAATGAAAGCTTTTACAAAGATGAGTGTGTGACTTCTCAATATATAATATGCTGTCTTGAAAAAGGTTGGTTAAGTAGTTCAAATTGAACTTTTTTTTAAAAAAAAAAAAAAGGTTTGGTAACTTAACAGTGTGAAGTATTAACCTTCAGAAAATCAATTGTCTTCTCATCTCCTCTGGTTAAGAAAAACAAACATATGCATGAAAAACTCCACAGAAATCTGATAGAATTAGTCAGCAGTGAATGTAAATCTCATTTTAAATCAAGCTTTCAGCACACGTGTGAGACCTTTGTAGGAGACGGGGTACACAAAAAGAGAGTTTAGAGACTGAAACTGAAAAAGAAAAGAAATTGTTGCTGTGAAAAACTGGAATGAAAGACCTGAACTATTCTCCCAGACTAGTAAATAGCTGACCCGCAGCACTCACTCTCTTCTGAGCTACAGGCTGCTCGTGGCACTTTGAGGACATTGGCTTTGGAGACCTCCTGAGACTGTACAAGATGTAGCTGTTCAGAAGTTCCATCTGACATTCACAGAAATGAATCCTGTCTTTCTAATTTAATCTTCAAATCTTTTCATTATTTAAAGACATCAGGTTTCAGTTCATGCCTATTTATTGCTGTTAGTGCCCCTCATTTCTTTGATTTTTCCCTTACGCCTCACAACCCCCAAATATCCCATTATCCCTTTAGCCTTAATAGTGAAGCAAAGAAAGAAAACAAGTCTTTACCAATACATAGCTCATTCAAAATTGTTTCCTACAGCATATTGACAAAAAGCATAAGTAATCCAATGATCTAGTACTGGCTATTACTAAGCAGGTATGTAGTTTCCAGATTCAACTTCTCAAGTAGTGAGACAACATTTCCAAATTTTAGAAAAGATTTTAAAATTCAGGCTCCAGATTTTAAAATAATAACTTCATTTCTCATGTTACTCTTTTGCCCTTAGCTGGTTCTTCTCTGACTCATGGTAGAACCATGCACACATATGCACACATGCATATGTGTGCAGTCCTACATATGCACACATATATACATGCATACACATTCACAGAGCTTCCCTTAAATAAAATCTCTGTATTTCAACCATCTGCTGAAGGAGGAATTCAATCATAAAAACACTGAACTCTGTTTGGAAGCCATTTCAGATATCCAGACAAATATTTCTTGGTTTGAGTTCATTATATTCTCCATAGTTATTGTTAATTACTATCCTCTAAAGCATCAATGTCATGACCTGGTTGCTACAATCACCACACAGTAAAGAATATTACATTGTAAATGTTCAAAAATGAAAATATTTCAGACAATAAAATAAATCCTGCCATGACATTTAATGTAAATGATTTTACAACAGGAAAATCATACAATCATAGAATCAGTAGGGCTGGAAGGGACCTCTGGAGATCATCTAGTCCAACCCCCCTGCTCAGCAGGGTCACCTAGAGCATGTTAGACAGGGTTGCAGCCAGGCAGGTCTTGAAGATCTCCAGAGAAGGAGACTCCACAACCTCTCTGGGCAACCTGGTCCAGTGCTCCGTCACTCTCACAGGGAAGAAATTCCCCCTCACGGTCAGGCAGAACTGCCTGTGCTTCAATTTCTGCCCATTGCCTCTTGTCCTGTCACACGGGACAACTGAAGAGAGCTTGTCCCCTTCCCCTTGACACCCTCCCTTCAGGTACTTGTACACATTGATCAGATCCCCCCTCAGKCTTCTCTTCCCCASGMTSAAGAGGCCCAGCTCTCGCAGCCGTTCCTCCTAGGGCAGGTGCTCCAGCCCTCTGATCATCTTTGTAGCCCCGCACTGGACTCTCTCCAGTAGCTGCATGTCTCTCTTGTCCTGGGGAGCCCAGAACTGGACACAGGACTCAAGATGAGGCCTCCCCAGGGTTGAGTAGAGGGGCAGGATCACCTCCCTCCACTCTTCCCAATGCACCCCAGGAGACCTCAGCCACAAGGRCATATTGCTGGCTCATGGTCAACTTGTCATCCACCAGCACTCCCAGGTCCTTCCCTGCAGTGCTGCTCTCCAGAAGGTCAGCCCCCAGCTTGTACTGGTGCATGGGGTTATTTCTCCCTAGGTGCAGGACTCTGCCCTTGCCCTTGTTGAACCTCACAAGGTGCCTCTCCACCCAGCTCTCCAGCCTGGCCAGGTCTCTCTGAATGGCACCACAGCCCTCAGGTGTGTCAGCCACTCCTCCCAGCTTGGGATCATCAGCAAAATTGCTGAGGAGGCACCCTGTTTCTTCATCCAAGTCGTTGATGAAGAAGTTGAACAGGATGGGACCCAGTCCTGAGCCCTGGGGGACACCAGTAGCCACAGGCCTCCAACTAGACTCCATGCCACTGATGACGACGCTCTGAGCTCTGCCTTTCAGCGAGTTCTCAATCGACCTCACTGTCCATTCGTCTAACCCACACTTTCTGAGCTTCTCTAGGAGGATGCTATGGCAGACAGTGTCAAAAGCCTTGCTGAAGTCAAGGTAGACAATATCCACTGCTCTGCCCTCATCTACCCAGCCAGYCATTCCATCAYAGAAGGCTATCAGATTGGTTAAGCAGGATTTCCCCTTGGTGAATCCATTAGGTGGATGTTAAGTTTTCAGGCCTCAGTACTCTGTGAATGGTGTAAAAAAWTCCCCTTTAAGAAAGGAATTTTTCTCAGCTCCTATTTTGAGGGGCTGTAAAATTAATTGGCAATAAGTTCTCAACCCTTTGGAAAACACTGATACTCTTGAGATGCAAATATCCATTTGTTTTTTATTTTCTTTTAAAGCCATCTTCAAGATCTGATTTTTTCCTTCAACATCCATTATGCCAACAAGCTTTTTAATTCAGTGTTATCATTTTACAATAAGGCTAGYAGAATACCTTTCTACAACAGAACACTTAAACCATCTATTTAAATTATTTAACTGCCTCTGAGTCCTATAATGTTTGTAAACCTCCTTTTTCCTTGTCAGACTGAATCATGTTGACTGTTGTAGAGCTCAAAGGGATGAACAGTGCACAGCAGGCCCATGGAGAGTAGCAGAAGCCAGAGAGAAAGTCAGAAGACTATGGGAGGTTATACAGTAACTTTAGAGTATGTGATCGTAGTGCTCTATGCACTATATTGCTCCCACTTTTATCTCAGAGCATATTCCAATGAAAAGCTTATAAATTGGAAAAGAATTATTCTCTGTTTATGAATAACCTATTGTTCTGACCTTTTTGCTTTGAAGTCAGTACTTGCTCAAGGGTGATTCGATGCTGTGCTTTGGCTTTGATGTGAAATCTTAAAAGCACCATTACAGGCATTTACTGGAAGGGAATACCTTGTTTCCATGGCTACTAGTGCATCACTTGAAATAGTGATATAGCTGGATTTCATCACCATGACACTAATTTTCTCCAGTGCAGCAATGAAGGGCCTAGATCATAATAGCATTAGATGCAGTAGTGTTACAGTTCCTTGTTTTTGCTTCTTAAAGTTTGTATAGGTGAAATCCATGCCTGCAAGGGCAAATCTGTAAACAAAAGAAACCATGCCAACTATTGTTTGTAGGGGTAAAAAAGAAAAACAGTATTTCTGGCTTTGTTTCTTGCTAGGAAATATGAACTGCAAAATCCTGCAGGAAATCAGCTGTCAGGTTTACCATAAACTSTACTGCTATGAGATACTGACAGTCAAAGTGCTGCTCCTCCTGCCTAATCCAGTGTTCACTGAGTTTTTTTCAGCTRACCGCAATATGATGGTGTGTGGCATGAAGATTGTTCATAAGACTCTTAGGGCATGCCTTCGTTTCACAGGGAGTGAGGCAGAGAGGACTTTTACCAAAGAGTGAGAATGTAGAAGGTTCAGGTGCAGAACAAAAATGAAGCACCTGATTGACTTTTGGATCCCAAGTGACTCATGTGCAACCAGCTTAGTGACTGATGAAGTTGTCTCTAATTATGTTTGGAAATAACCTCTAGTTCCAGGGTTATCACAAATCAGACCAGTTCAGTTTTCCCTGTCGCAGAGAAGTACCCCAAGACACCTATGGAGTCCCATGTACCATAGGACTGACCTATGCTGGTTTTCAACTGGGCTGAGTGGAAAGTAACAGTTCTACATCACCACTTGTTTTCATACCTTACCAGGCTGAAAACTAAACTTTTAGAAATTAACTGAGATGGAAACTCCTTCTACAGCCTTCTAGTTGAGAGATTTAGAAAAAAATTCTAAATTTCTATTTCAATCCGATTAAGAAAGCTTTTCAGTCATACTCCCAAACTCTCTGAATCAGCACATACGAAGGACTAAACTGAGACTGCTTGCATCTTACTGCCCTCCTCACTTTACTTGAACATCCAAGTATCGTAAATSTTGACTCTGCAAATTTCACTTAATTCAATTGTCAGTTAACATAAACTTTCATTACCGATTTGGATATTTTAAAACACAGACAACAAACAACTAATAAATACCAAAAGAAAAATCTTTTCTTTCCTTCCCCCAGGCTCAGTTTCAGTCCAGCACCTCCCCTGGTCTCCACTTCCCCTGTTTTTGCCATGTTTTACACTCAGGCTTTCCCAGTCCCTTTGGCGAGGCGACAGGCAGCACAGGAGGAGGGGATCAGTGCCTAATGGTTTATTTCTGTCACTCTTTTCTTCTGCTACTCCTGGCTTCTTACTCATTTCTKCTGCTCCAGCTTGGGTTCCTCCAGGACCATAGTCCCCTCAGAGGAGCACCTGCTCTGCCATGAATTCCTCCATGGCCCGCAGTTCCCTCAGAGGTGCCTCTCCTCCAGCATGGACCACTTCATTCCAGAAAGACACCTCTAGCCATGTCCCCAACAACATCCTATTGTACGGGGCAGCAGGTAAGAGTCACTTCCCCTACCGTTTAAAGGCAGAGGGAAGGAGGAGGATTCAGGCCCACCTTTCAAGCATCTGCATTCAGACGTTTAGCGATGGAGACATTTGCACTGAATGCTGCTCAAAGAGTGAGACTCGTTTTCTCACACAGAGAAATCCGGCGCCACCTCCTCAGATATGAGGCTTTGCTGTGCACCGCTGGCAGATACGACATAGGACATATGGAAACGCACACTTCAAGGGGGATCTCGACTCCCAGCAGGATGCACAACTAGCAGATACACAATGCACCACTCCCTAAATATTTGGCACAAGGTCATCATCTAGGTTCTCCTTGTAATCGTATGAGAGAAATTAAGACTTCCAGGGTGTTATTAGTAGCATTTACCGCAGTCATCAGTATTAGGACAGGCAGAATTGATCTTGAGGGTAATTCCTTGTCAGCACTGACTATTGGAAGGAGGCTAGATGATTGCTTAATTTGGATGCTTTCTGTTTAGACAGCTGAAGTAAACCAAGGTGATCTTGTCCTCCAAATCTTGACTTCATACACTTTAACAAATTTTTATTTTTTTTTCCATGGTTTTAGCTAAGTTTTTTTTWTTATTATTTTTAAAGTTAAGTGTTCTTCTATGAAATAACTTTTGCAAGGAAAAATAAAATAAAAAGTACCATGTTAATCTGCCTCACTTTCAGCATCATTACCACCTCTGAGGAATCAGTTACTCCCGATTCACTCCAGCTTTGATGGAATGCATGAGTGGCAAAGTCCCCAGTGAACTCCCAACTTCTTTAAGATTTCCGATCTTTAGTTTTCGGCTGCCAGATGTTGTAACAAAGTAAAGATAATCATGTCTCGGAAGTTGCTAAGTATGTATTTACATAAATTTATCTTTATTAGGAAAGTTTGGTCTGCTGCATCCTAATATGAATTCCAAAATAACTCATATGGGAATGGCTTTCTATCTGGAGTTTGATTCAAATCTATTTCTAATTAGAACAGGTTGGTTTTGAATCAACCATTTGCATCACCTTTTCTTTCTGCTTTTGGCACATATACTCCCTTTCTTCTCTTTTTTCTTTAATGTTTTGAAGACTCTATAGCTCAGAGTGGCTCCAGGATGTGACTGGCTTACCTGAAATAGCTGTTACAATGTTTAAAATGGTATTTGAGTTCTACAGTCAACTGAATTGAAGCAGTTAGTGTTCTTAATTTGATATATGGATTCACATATATATTCTAGTCATACAGTTGAAATGATATAAGGATTCACATATATATTCTAGTCACACAATTGAAATCATAAAAATTAATTTCAGTAAAAAAAAATGCTTGTTAAATTGTTGTGGTGTCAAAAATTTAAAGAGCAATTTTTGTAATGAATTCTCTCTTTAAGGCAGACTGGATTTGTCTTTTKTTTCCAACATTTAGAGGCAGATATACCAAACAGTGTTTAACAATTCAAAGTATCTGTGTATCTAAACGTATCCATTTGTTTTCACTTAAACTATAGCATATTTTTCTTGCAGARAAAAGAAAATAAAAATGGCCCATGGTCTTTAACTTCAGTTAACCCACAATACACAGCTATCATTAAACACAGAGAACGAGAATTCGGAATAGCTCTTATATTGGTTTTAATTCATGCCATAACTAAGTCCTATACAAGATTTTGAAATAAATCCATCCCTTTCCCAAAAAGGTGGCTGTTCAGATTTTTCCAGTCTTTTGTATCTCTTGGAAGAGGACTTTGTGGTTAAGTAGTGGCTATTTGACACATTTACACCACAAAGAGCATAACATCTTTGATTCTTAGTGAGGYTATTTAACTGCATCTGTTGATAAACATACATTTTTAAATGAAAGATATAAACTTTTATTGTTCTTCATTTTGTAGCAGAAATGCTATATTTTTTAAAGAAAAAGGATATCTAAATTTTAGGTATTATTATTATTGCCCTCTTTCGTGTGTATTATTTTTAATTTTTCTTATTTTTTTATTTTGTGTGTGTGTTGTGTGTGGCAGAGACTGCAATCGAAAATGTTGCCTTTATTGCTTAAACATTATGAAATTTTGGTTTCTAAAAGTGATTGCTTTGCAGAATTTTTTTTATTAAATAMAGATTTTCTCACTAAAATCTTTCAGTTATACCTTCCAAAATGTCATTAAAAATCACTTTAAAATATTRGAAATAAGATAATTCAGTGAAGAAATTTGATAATCTCTAACAAGATCCTTGTCTTCATTTGCTWTAGCCTAGAAAACTACAGTAAGATGTTGTTTTGATGAGATTTTAGTTTTCCAGACATGCTGTAAAGTCTGCCATATTTCAGCATGTCCCTTTCCATTTAAAATCTGGCAAATAAGAATGTGATGAAGATGAACAAATATAGGTGGAGAGGGAACAGAGGAGATACTAATTCCTGGAAATCATTCAAACCCCCAAAAAGGGTCAGGTTCAGAATGCCCATTTTCTTAATTAAAAAGCTAGTCAATCAGTCGCAGTGTCTCTCTTGTTCGTATTAGAGTGCCAAAACATGTCAGACCAGATATTTTTTCTGTATTTACAACCACATAATTGAAATCTGAATCCATACTGTATGAATGTTAATGTGCCAAACAGTATAACTGTAGGTGCTTAAAATAGATCTTAGTGGCTTTTCATAGTTCCTATTTTCTGATCTTCTACACAACGGCTCAAGGAATATAATAAAATAGAGAAAAATAAGGCTTAGTCTGGGTTCCTGTGGGAGCAGAGAAGGCTTTTAATTTTACAGAGGGGGGAAAAAAAAGTCTATCCATTCAGAAAGTTGTGATATAGAGCCAAACTCTATGGGGTTGCTGACTGGATTTATTGCATGTCACACAGATCAAAAGTAAGTGTAGGCAGCTAAAGAGTCTTGATACCCAGCTGGGTACGGTGGTTTCTGAGCGTAGCAGACACTGACTGTGCCACAGCACAACGCTTCTGCTTGCCAAGTTAATTAAGTTAGGATTGAATGCCCACGGATAGGAGATAATAATATCAGGCACATACAAAGGATATGTGATGTTGTAGATTAGGTTTATAAGAGCTGCTTTGTCTCTCTGACAGGGAGACAAAAACCTGCTGCCATTAAACTCCAAGAGATGAGACTCCTGCCATATTCAAGAACATGCTTTAGTTTGTATTTTTCTTTTATTATTATTTCTGTTTCCCCATTTAATAAAAATCTGAGCCTTTGAGCTAAATGCAAGGAAAATGGCAGAAAAGGTGACAAGCCCAGGAAACTGCCAGAGGTGAACTTTTCAACCTAGAGCAGCATCTCAAAGCAGGCTGAAAATACGATTACTTTTATTAGACTGCTGCCTGCTACAGCAGCTCTCGTTAAGGGTCTGTCAATCTGCCGATTAGGTACAGTGAGTGACAGGCAGCCCAAGTGTTGGGGGCCCCCCAAAGGGACATTACTGCAATCCCCTGCTCAGCTGGAACAGTCCCTTTGAGTCAATGACRATAATGTCTCTCTAAAGCATAAAACAGACAACCAGGAATCTCAAAGAATTACCAAAGATAGGCAGATGCTGGGATYGCCTTTTAAACGCAAACAGAGATTATCGGTAGAGGACCAGAGGAACTGCAGAGAAGCTGTCTCCACATAAATTGAGGCAAGCACCTGCATGTCACTATAACAACCACACTGATGGCTAAGTCTTTCATTATTTTAAAAATTTCCTCTGCACCCATTATCACCTCCTAAGACAATGCTCATTCTGGGCAGTCTTTAAAATTAAGCCTTCAGGTAAGATCCTACACCTTTCCAAGGTCTAGGCTGCTGTGATGCAACGTAGTGGTATGAAGATAAAACCACTGTGAAGATAGTGAGGGTTATGGAGGTGTCTGCACCTCAAACTTAATACAAGGTATAAGAGTAGATTACAGAAAGGGAAATATGAGAGTAGCAATGGAGAGGGCTTCCTGGAGAGACCAAGAGTGGTAGAAAATTTTTTAGGAAGCAGCTGTTACAACACCTCAGAGTATCYAGAAGTAAGAGGCCCTCACATATGCGAAACTGCTTGAGTTCCCAAGAGAGGAGAGAGCTCTTGTGAAATTAAGTTTTCTCCCCAAAGGAGTCTCAATATATATATAGTAAACACTTGCAGCTTCACAGACTCACAGAATGCACATTGCACAGAATTGCATCCAGATGGGTTTTGAAGATCTCCAGAGAAGGAGACTCCACAACCTCTCTGGGCAACCTGTGCCAGTGCTCCGTCACTCTCACAGGGAAGAAATTCCCCCTCACGCTCAGGCAGAACTGCCTGTGCTTCAGTTTCTGCCCATTGCCTCCTGTCCTGTCACATGGGACAACTGAAAAGAGTTTGTCYCCGTCCCCTTGACACCCTCCCTTCAGGTACTTGTACACAYTGATCAGATCCYCCCTCAGTCTTCTCTYCCYCAGGCTGAAGAGGCCCAGCTCTCGCAGCCGTTCCTCMTAGGGCAGGTGCTCCAGCCCTCTGAGCATCTTCGTAGCCCTGCACTGGACTCTCTCCAGTAGCTGCATGTCTCTCTTGTGCTGGGGAGCCCAGAACTGGACACAGGACTCAAGATGAGGCCTCCCCAGGGYTGAGGAGAGGGGCAGGATCGCCTCCCTCAACCTGCTGGCAACACTCTTCCTATTACAGCCCAGGAGACCATTGGCCTTCCTGGACACARGGGCACATTGCTGGCTCATGGTCAACCTGTCATCCACCAGCACTCCYAGGTCTTTCTCTGCAGTGCTGCTCTCCAGAAGGTCAGCCCCCAGCTTGTACTGGTGCATTTGAACCTTGTTGAACCTCAGGAGGTTCCTCTCTGCCCAGCTCTCCAGCCTGGCCAGGTCTCTCTGAATGGCAGCACAGCCCTCAGGTGTGTCAGCCACTCCTCCCAGCTTGGTTTCATCAGCAAAATTGCTGAGGAGGCACTCTGTCCCCTCATCCAGGTCGTTGATGAATAAGTTGAACAGGATGGGACCCAGTCCTGAGCCCTGGGGGACACCACTAGCCACAGGCCTCCAGTTAKACTCTACAGCACTGATGAGGACCTTCTGAGCTCTGCCTTTCAGTCAGTTCTCAATCAACCTCACTGTCCACTCATCTAACACGCATTTCCTGAGCTTCTCAAGGAGGATGCCATGGGAGACAGYGTCAAAAGCCTTGCTGAAATCGAGGTAGACAATATCCASTGYTCTGCCCTCATCTACCCAGCCAGTCATTCCATCATAGATGGCTATCAGATCGGTTTAGCATGGTTTCCTCTTTGGGAATCCATGCTGACTGCTCCTGATCACTTTCTTTTTCTCAACATACTTAGAGATGAWGTTCAGAATGAGCTGTTCCATCACCTTTCCAAGGACAGAGGTGAGGCTGAATGGCTGCTTTATTCTGTTAATTTAGATTAACATAACTAAACTGGATGGGTTTATGCAAAAATGTTTAGGACATTTCCAATACCTTCCATTATTTCCTTCCTCATGGTGGAGGTATCAAAAAGCTATTAAAAAAATACTGTGTTTCATAGTCTGATTATAGTTATTCTGTTTCAGGACATGCACACTATTTAGAAAATTATAGTCTTAGTTCAGCCATCCTCTTGAGAGAATTCCTATTTATGTTCCTGACTGGCATCTCTTATTTCTYCTAGTGATTTTCCTCAGTTTGCATGATACTAATCATCATCTATACAGAGAAAGAYCAGGTCCAAATTCATTCCTGATTTATCTCCCCAAAGTACAAAAGGGTAAAGAAAATCTATTAAAAAAAAGGTTAAAAAGAGAAAAGACACAGCATGAGCAGAATAGAAGATAAATGCCAAAGGCCTGATTTCATTTACATTAAGGCAGAATAAAGAAATCATGAATGGGAACACAAGAGACAGGCCATTCTTCCCCTTACTCCTAGCTAAAAAATGCATTCTYGGATTTTTGGTGGTTTCTCATTCTTTTGTGAGGGAAATCATTCTTCATAAACTTACCTCTTTTAATTCAAGGACTAGGTGAAAGGTTCAGTGTRGAACTGATTTTACAAATCCTCCAGCTCTTCAGAACTCACTTATCTCTCCTCTGAATGGATCCGTCTATCTCTTTATCACAGGCTTTGCAATCACTGGCTAATATGCAAGGGTCAAGCCTGCTCTGAGAAAGGAATGTATACTAAATTAAGGTGTATAAGAGATTAACTAGCTTAGGTTAATTGTCTTTCCTTTTTCTTAAGAATTTATCAATTCAGTAAAATCTCTTTATGTTTTCGCAGTTATTAAAAGAAAATGGGACACTGCATAACATTGATAGTCATTATCATCAAATTTGAAAACAAGAGCAGAAGAGCAATTCTACCCAGTCTAAAATATTACCCTGGGGCTGTATTTAACACTACTTCTAAGAACTCTGCTATTTCTCTGTCTTCCTTTTCAGTCACCAYTGAGGAAGAAATCTGGTCACTCTTGCTTACAGTGCCATCAGGAAGGCATGTAGGTGCTTGTGTAAACTACTATTCTCATTAGYTTTCTTTCCAGGCCTTATAACATCTTTTTGTAACTTGGTTAGAGATAAGGAAGYGTCCTTATGTAACAAGTCTTTACGCATAGATAACAGAAAGCACGAAGAAAGCTAGAGAGCGGCTGAATTAAATTAAAGAAGAGTCTATCTCATTGCAAACTGAAAGAGGGGGATGCTTAGACACCCACAGTCCTTTCTGCGTCTTAGAGTGGATCTGAAATTTAGAGGTGAGGTCCTCCATTAATCTTAATCAACTCTAGAAGYAGAAGTAAGCATGGAGTAGAAACAACGTATTCTTTGGATCAGGATCTTCCTGGTGGTTCGATCTGTCTGAATACGATCCTTGATTTAAGCAACTACATTCTACAAACGTGTCATTAAATACCGAATGGACTCAAGCGGCAGGCACAGGATTTCTCCCGCAGTTCCACCTTCCAGAGGTAGCATCCCTCCATCACCGCTGCCCCGCTGTCTCCAGGCATCTTGGATGAGCTCAGGTGGGGCGACTGATTCCATTTGACAGGATGAAGCATCACGGGCTCACTTTTGTTATAGTACTCCCATAAAATACATATTTAACACTAAACTATCGTAGGACGCACTGGAGAGGAGGATGCACGACCCTCCCTATGGTGACTGAATATTTTCAACAGGAATCCTTTTAGCAATAATGAATTTCCACATGTGAATGAGGGCTCCCCAGGGTGAAGCGAGCATCCAGCAATCAAGGGCCTTGAATTTCCTTTGCGCTCATTAAAATGAAACAAAAAGCCTACATAGGAGAAAAAAAAACAAATATGGTGTCAATTTGAACACCACAAGCCAACCTCTAAGCAGCAAAAGCTGTGAGAGCACTCCGTGATTTCCTTTTTGCAGAAGATAAAACACAAACCCATTTGGAATCGATATTAGCTCAATCTTAATTGATCTTCTTTAACTTTAATCTTCCTAGTTCAGTTACCCAAAGGACTCTTTACAGTTAGTACTAGATAGAGATGCTTCCAGATCTTAAGTCATCYGAATCATTTTCAGACCAAGCCGAATGATCTCCATATATTGCCAAAGCCATCAAGAGTGATCAGTTTTATAATTTGGTTAACTCTCATATTTTTATTTTTTTTATATAAAAAAAAATGTAACTGACATTATTACATAGCTGAAAGAACCTAACTTAGAACTGAAATAAAAAAACTTTTTTTTTTTATGCATAAATGATGATCTCTGGAAATATAAAATAAGATTTTGATTTTTTTCTTTTGATGTGAATGGAATTGTATGCTAAAGTGAGAAACTTAAGTATTCTAATAACCCTGACTAAAGAGGGTTTCCTTAAATCATAAAAAAAAACAAAAAAAGAGATGATATTAAAACTATATTGTGTTGCTTTGTGATAAACACAGTATTTCAGGATTTCAGGGAGAAGAATTAATAAACAAAGAAGAGTTTGTGGTGGTAGTGTTTTTTCCCTATTTGCTAAATAAAAAATATTATTTCACATAATTTTCAGGATTCTTAGTAATTCAAAAAGATTTTTATTACATTAGCTGTTCTGAAACTTTGAAATAAATAGTGTTTCAAAATGGAAAAAAATGCGAAACTTAAGTGATTGAAATAGAATTTCTAAATTTCAGTTTTATCCCATGGCTGAATTGAATCAATTGATGTGACCCAAATTTTCAGAAAAAAATTCCTTTGTTGTCTAGAGAGTAGTAAACATTAAATAAACGGTACCTGTAAACCAAACACACTATTTAATTGGCTGTTCTAGGGAAACCTGAGCTTGATATCTCGCTCTGCATATATTACCTTGCCATTTGGATCTCTTAGGGTGCTTATGTCTCACCTAGAGCGGGATCCTCATCTTTGAAATGGAACTAATATGTCGACAGCGCACTAGAACAATTTTTTCAGAAATTGAGATGTTCAGATGATGATGCAATGTTAATGGATAGCAAAAACTCAAAACTTCCAAGGATTTTTAAACAAAATCCATGAATAATATTGCTCACATGAGTAAATGTTTGTTACAATATTAGTGAAGCCTTGTAGTGTTGCTGTTGCCTCACTCCTTAACAACGTTGGTATATATTATAAGAGTACAGACATACCAGCTGTYTGAATTAGAATTTTAAATATTTTTTTCAGTTAATATTTTATGATGTTTTTTCAATTGTTTCCCGGTGTGGAGGCAGATAAATAATAATAATAAAAAAAAATCTAAATCAAATAGGGTTTTCTCCAGATGATAATATAGTTTTGTGAGTCTTCCAGTTTAGAAATATTCTTCCCCCCCCCCCATTTTTTAAGAGTGGCCTCTTCTGAAAAAAAGCAACATTTATTTAGAAAGAAACCTAAAATATACAAATGATAACTAACCGTTTGCTGCAGGTAGGTGGGGGGCAGCCAGCAAGGAGGGTCTTGTACAGACCACATCATTCCTCTGAGAGATATTTGGACAACTACTTCCAGAAGAGAAAAGCATACTCATCAAACCGCTTAGTCTCTGAAATACAACTGGGTATCTGCCTCAGCAGTGCTGCTCTTAGTAATTACACTTCCTGCATTAGCTTCTGCTTGTGTTTTCTTGGACTATCAGGCTGTTTCTGGCCATGATTCATGACCCTGATGACTTGTATCATCATAAGAACCCCAACATTTCAAGTAGATAAGAGCAGGGAAAGAGGAATTGTGAGAAACTGGTATTTTAGGACAGCAGAGACTTTATCAGAAAACTACAATACAGTAATATACAGCATTCTGATCAAAGGTATTGCTCCATTGAAATGAGGGGTCTTAACTTTCCAACGAAAAGGTGAGGATATAACAGCCCATACTTGATTCCTCCCTCCCTTTTTTTTTTTTGTTTAAATTCCTTTGATTACATCTGTCTCCTTTTTGCTGTCTTTCCCCCTCTTTTATAGAAGAAAATTCACTTCTAAATTAGGGTAGTATTAGCCTAGTCCTTATGTTATTGGATATCTCTACTTTTTTCTTCCTAGAGGTGGGGAAAATTTAATGAAATTCAGCTGAAATTGAATTGTCCCATTAGTCTTTTCTATCAGCTTGTCGAAGTTTTGTCACAGTCTTTTGTCAATGTCTTTTGTTGTTATTATAGCAATTCTGCCCTTCTTTAGAAAGGGTAGGTACAAATTACAGAACTTTGTTCTCAATCTGTTATTTAGCCTGTTATTCTTTTAAATAGCCTTGTGTATAAAGGCAAGAAAAGAGGTAAGAAGCTAGCAAAATTTTAAAGACTCATTTATTTCAAAAAGGTGTATTTTTTTCTGAAGAGGAAATAAACATCTTAGCGGTGCTGTGTTCAGATGTTATAAGACTGTCAAGACGTCCTGTGAAAAAGTGGCCCTTAAGTGCTAAAAACTTGATGAGCAAAGAGTGGTCTGTGAGTATAATCAGTGATTTACCTACCCATCTGGGGTATATGGGACTCTTAGTAGGTCTTAGTGCTTSCCAGGCTGTATGCTAGCTGCTGTGATGATCAAAAATGTTCCTTCTGAAGCCTCGTCTCYTGTTCTTTACCCCATTTTTCATTTTGCTTTGCTTCTCTGGCTCGTGTCTTGTTTCTCCTTGTCCTTTAGATCTCTCTATTACGTGAGCTCTTTTCTTCCTTTGGTCTTTAGATTTTTGCTGTTCTTACTTGAGTGTATGCATACCAACCATTAAGCCTGTATCTCTTCTAGAGAATTGCTGTGTAACCTATAATGCCTTGGTGATACAGCTTAGYACTGAGTTTAGTCATACAAGAAACTAAAATTTGATAATTTTACTCATCAGCCGAATGGTTACATGGGAGCCCACCAAGGGAGAAGGCTTTGCAATAACTCTTGCAGCCACTTCAGCAGTGACACTGATTGCTCTAAAACATTTGGTGATGCTGATCTATCAATATTATATTTTGATAGAAAGGGGAGCAAGCCACAAAAATGACAAACAGAGCTTCCAGTGAGGAAGAACAGGCACAACCTGAAGAACAGGAGTAAATGRAATGAAGAATACAGAAAATAGAAAGTATATATTTCATTGCCTGAAATATTGAAAGCAAAACAAGTAAGTCTGTAATTTGCATAACTCATGATACTCCTATAGGAACTTTTTCAAGAATCTAGAGATGCTAAATTTATTCTGCACTTTCAGCATCATATATAAATAAAGGAAGTGCATGTATATAGGAAGAGAAGGTGTGTGTGATGAGGAGAAGGTTGAGAATCACTGCTACATGCACTTTTCTTCATGAAAGCAACATATGTCAGCCTTAATTCAAAACCTGTCCTGGACCTCTGATTATTGGTCCTGACTACAATATTGCTTCTGTGGGTGTCTGTTTACTCCATGGGCAGTGCTGAGTGCTTTAGATATGGTCATAGTCTTCAGTCAAACTTTGCTTATAAGACCTTTTGTACCTATTCATACCTGTGTGAGAGAGGGAATGTGAGTTTGGTGGAGAAAACAYAAGGAGCAGGGAAGAAAGCCAGCAAGCAAGACTTTCCAGAATTACATCAGAAGAGAGTTTTTTTTTAAGTGAAACACCTCTGTTTGAGAAGAAGTCAAAGTCAACAGAAAAAATGGGAAAGCCAAGACAAAATTCATGTAGGAAGAATAAGAGGCTCTGAATATAATAGGTTTTAAAGAGTTATTCAATAGTAGTGATGCAGTGATGCAGACTATTTAATATTATGTGAAATAGGCCTGAGGCGTGCCAATCGCAATACTATTTCATGGGAAGGAACTTTTCAGTGAACTGAAGTTAGAATAGCTAAGTGTCCTAACCCAAAAACCTCCCGTTATTCTAGGCAGCTTTGGAAACCACATGGAAGAGAGAATAGCCTTGAAAGAGCCATAGCTTCCCTTTCTGAACAAACAGGTCTGATCTTTAGCAGTTTAATTTTAATGTACATGTAGTATCTGTTCTCTGGATAGTGTTTAAAACTGGAGATGAGGTATAACACTCCTGAAATAATCTGATTTAAATTAACATTTCTTATGTTTTTAATTGACATWTTAACCAAGCTTATCCAGATCCCTCTGCTCTTTTCAGTTTTTTTTTCCTTCCAAACCATGTTGACTTGAAATTTATTTTAGCTGTTTACCAGTTATATAAATAAAACTACTTAATTTTAATSTTTAACTCTGTTCTCACAAACTTCACTTCTTAAGAATACCTCAGCTGATACAAGATAAAAGAAAAAAAGATATATTATCAGAGGAAAAACCTTCTCAAACAGTTTGAATGGAAAAGCTAGATCATGGATAAAGAATATTATATACAACAAGAATTTTAGACAATTTATGGCAAACTTTGATTTACTGTCTAACACATATAATTAGATGCCAGTCTCTCTGACAAAGTATTTTCTGTGCCCCAGAGGTCATATTCTCCAGTTGTYATTCCATATTTTTGAGACTGCACTCCCACCATGATGAAGCCTCTCTTGTAGAAAATTAACTCAATCACTGATAAACTGATACCTTCCTTCTGTATACAGTGTTTCTGGTCAGTGTGTGCTGTACTTAAAACTTATTCCGTAATTTTGGCAGCCTAACTCACATGGAGTATTTCCTTGGTAGGATAAGCACAAGTGCTGTAATTCATCAGTTCATCAAGCACTGACTCAAGTCAAAGTTAAATGGTCAAGGCACTWGCCTTTACAGAGGTAGTGAGGATATGTTAAAGCAGAACCTTCTTGGAAGGTCTGAGGGAAAYGTACAGGCTGTGCCATACCCTAGGTATTCCGATTTCTGTTTGGTGCTGCAGATCTCCCTTCAGGTTTGATCCCCCCACTCCCACCACCCCAGRGCACTCTACAGACTTTGTTGACCGCACAGAGGTGCCATTTCATAAGAAGCAATCATAAAACGGTCGCTAATTGACATTACACCCGTTCTCTCAGCCTGTGATACCCAGAAGACAAACCCAGCGTTGCTCTATGGTCAGGAGACTCACGTTCCCGACCGTACTCTGCAGCACAGCACCCGTCTTGACCTGGCGCTCTGCACTCCTCCTTGCAGTGTCATCAGCAGCTGGAGAAGCAAGGTGGCATCTC
>NW_028186901.1:3489096-3511909 GCF_003343005.1 Rhea americana
TTTTTTTTCCTGTTGGTGGCAACTTTGTTTCTGGTAAGGATAAGTCTCCTGGGCACTGCTGAAAGGTGTGCTAAAAGCCAGTCCCCTGCAGGACTCCTGGGCTTGTCACACAAATATGTGTAACTTTTGAGTGTGAGCAACCGTGACAAGTGAAGATTATAATCACYGAGGACACTGAGGTCTGGGGCTTGCATTTAGACTTGATTTTCCTCCCAAAAAACAAAATCAAATTTCCACCTATTTTGAAGAAATGAAAATTTTCACTTTTCCTCCTCATGTGTCCTCCAGTTTCTTAAATTTTCCTTAGTTTTTCATGCCTCCAGCTTTAGTGATTCAGCCAAAAAACAGTCTTTGCTAAAAATCAACCCTGATCTCCCTTTGCTCCCACTACAACCTGTATGGAACACAGCCCTTCATGTCATCCAGAAGAGAAATACTTATTTTCCAGACCCTAATTATGTTTTTTCTTCCCTTTAGATAAGTTCCATAAAAGCTAATTAATTTACAAAAAGAATTTAATTGGCTCACTAATAACAATGATGATGGCAAAATAATAACTGCCAACAACAGGTGAGATTTTATACAAATATGGTCARTATAAACCCCCAGATTCTGCGCACATTTTTTTTTCTTTCTTTTTTCTTTTTTTAATGAGAGAAAGAAGAGAACAAGGGGGTTAGAGCTTTTACTACTTAAAGAAAAAGAGAGAGAGAGAGAAGTGTTGTTTAATTTATCTTCATGTCTTTTGTGTCTTTCAGGATTGAACATAAGTCATTTTCCAGAAACARGCTACAAATTAAGGAACTGGGGTATGACTCTGTGATAGACAAAAACATCAGACAGTAAATAGGGGAATGAGAAATAGAATTACAGGTGTAGAGTAATTAATGTTGTGCCACTGCATTTTAACCACTAACCATTTTATTTCCGCACATTCTATCAAAGGCATCTGTAGTTTGCTTGCACAGTCACTGATGTTTTCAAGGTCTTCACATTCATTAGAATTTTGTCAGATTTTGTTTCGGTTTGTTTTTTTAACCTATTTTATTCCATTCCACACACTATGGAAAAAATGTTTGTGTTGAAGCACTGCCTGTGAAAATAAAGCACATTGGAATATAATAACACATCAGTTCCACTTTTTATTTTAAAATTATTTTTTTTCATTTTCTAGAACTTCTTACATACTTCTACACATAAAAACTGTGCAAATTTTAAATTCTGAAAGTCTTTCAATGGTTTTGCTATAAATAGTCTCTACAAAGTACAATTTGAAACATAAATAGTGACTATTTCTCGATCTGAGACTCAAACTAGAGTTTARGTACAGGAAATATCGGTTAGAAGAAACTCTATGGATGCCACCTTGAGTAAAGCATAAAACTGTAGTCACATCATGATCATAGCTCATGCCTGAGACTTTACTAGATACTTTAATACAAGGATTAGCTACAAGGTAATATGGTATAAACCTGATCTCTTAATGCCATAGAAAGTCTTAATTTTAAGGGACGATTCCTACCATTACRAGATAAGCATCTCCAGGGACTCATCCCTCTGACCTATTTCTCTCCATTGACAACAAAGAGCCTAGGGTGACCAGCTCAGATTTAGAYGTCTAACCTTTAGATATCTCAAGTGAGATAAGACAAATCCCATCCATAGGATTCCTGCGCAGTTAATGGTGATAGATCAACTTCCCCAAAGGCAGCGAYCCGAAAAGCCGATGTGCTGAGTGGAGAGCCTCCGTGGGCAAGTTGGTAGGGGAGGCAGATGACAGAGGTGGCTCTAAATAACTACCTTGCTCCACAGCTGGGCTGCMTGTTGCAGGGATGGGGACTAAGTGCTTCTGCCCATACAGGGCAAGACACTGTGTCTTCCTCCAGTTTGATACAGCCCAGCAGTACTAACAGTKCAATTTATTCAACAGTTTGATCTGTCAAAACCAATAAAGGTAAAAGGAYATATAATAATATTCTATAGTGATAATGTTCTGCAATATAGCAGAGAGTCCCTTGGCTTTAACTTCTGGCTATCTCTCGGCTTAACATCAGATCAGCAAAGGAATAAAAACCAAAACAAGCATAAATTTTGAAGTGTTACCTGACATAACAAAGTATTAGGCTCACTGACAGGTCTGCGTCTGGTGAGTTTTTAATCAAGTGGAAGAATTTGATTAGACTTTCATATACCCTAAAGAATCTTGCAAAAAGCATGTATTTCCCTTCTCTATAAGACAGTTAACCTGTGGAAAATAATTTCCAAATATCCTCRTTAGGACTGGGAATTTGGGGAAGAGCAAATCTAACCAGCTGAGATTTGAAAACCCACCTGATTTTAGTGTAGATTATTAAATTTAGAATCATAGAATCAGTCAGKTTGGAAGGGACCTTAGCCCCCTGCRTTTCCAATCTACAGTGAATGCTACTCTCCTGCACATGTAATTTGAGCCTGAGATATCGGATTTCTAGAGGAATAGCGCACASGAAACAGATCCAGGGAGGGGCATGGTGAAGTTCCCACCTGTGGACCTGCGAACTCTGGCCGGTCTTGCAGTGCAGAGTCAGTGTTCCTTATTCCAAGCACTGTGCTGACCATCTATGGTTGCCATCTATGAGCGTGTGAATAGGAAAAGATGAAAAAATGGGGAGGCTGAAGGGATCTCTGTTCAGTTACCGGGCTTTTTTGTTAGCTGTTCCCCCCCCCCCAAATAAAGCATTTTGCTGCTCTGTGATGTGTAGTTTGAAGGCATTTGTCCTCTTTGTTTTGGGCAGGCTGCAACTGTCACACTTTGAGATTGACCAGTGTGTTGTGACAGATATGCAGTCTGCTGAGCAACAGTGCATTTCTCTTTCGTGATGTGCACATGATGCTCCTTAACTGCCCTGGGATCACACACAGCTCATGTCCTCAGCTTCATGGAGCCGTGGCAGAGACACTCCAGGAAGGAAATATTGTCGTAGCCGGTAGGTTTACATTTCTAACGGGACAACTGATTATTTAACAAATGTTCTGCATTTCTGAATGCACARAGAGCTATGAAAATGCAATTATTTGTCTTCAAAAGGCTTTAACCATGTAGATAAAGTGGAATTTGTATTCTTAGGACATGTAGTCTTTGCTAGTAAATAACAGTATTAACYAAACCTCAGTAACATTGATGCAAATAAAACTTAGGCTTTCCTCTTCCCTTAGTCTGCTTATAAAACACCTGTTCTGTAGGATCTRAATATTCCTCAGGACCTTCATCTTCACTTGTCTTCCCCAAAGGAATTCTTAAATCTCCTGTTTAWAAATAAATAAATAAATAAATAAAWWAAAGGGACTGTTATTGCAGGTTTCAGTATTGTCTTTTAGAGTCCCATTCAGACCTCAGGTACCCTCTACACAGAGTTTTCTCTGCTAAACTCTGTAGGAGCCTGACCTTTCTTCTGATTCTGTTTATATCTTATCTCTTTGAGCACTTTACCCTTTCAAACTGTTTCATAGCTTAGCAAGCATTGCCATGTCTCCTCAGCTTTTCTTAAACTTCCTGTTAAAAAACAAGCACATGCACAAGGACTGTCCTAAAAATTGGTACAGCCTCTTCATGCAAACTGAGAACTGCCTTCAATATTCACCCAATCTAACTCTTACTGGGTGTTATTGGAAAGGGGGATGAGTTGCTTTAGTGCGGTTTAACTTTTTCGCTTTCACGGATCGCAGCTCCGAAATTCTGTACTGCAACATAAAACGCACACAGAAGTACCGAGCTAAGTTTAAAAAGCRTGTGCTCTTTGTCGGTTTGGCTTAGGGAAATGCTGTAAGTACCAGGCATCTCCAAAGCAATCGTATTTCCACATCTGTCTAGATATATTGTTGTTAGTAGCTGCTCTTTGAAAATTATCTGTTAGATTTCTTCAAGTTTTAAGCCGATCATTGCCAGTGATCAGGATGAWACTGGGTTGGATCAATTGTCCCAGCTCTTTCCCATGAGTTCTTGTACTTTCCCTGATGTATCTGATTTTAGTGTCTGCTAAAGAGATAATACTGTAAGATACTGGTTTGGATACTAAAAATCAATTCTTAAATAGTTAATTCTTCTTTTCAATTCTAGTTCTTGTAAGTCGTAATTCTCTATCTTTCTCCTCATCTTCAAAGGCAATTTTATCCAGATGAGAATGCTAGAATGATTCTCTAATTTTGTATGTTCCTAAGGTACGTACTTTAGTCAAGCTGCAGGGAAAGTTTAAAAATGGTGTGTGCTAACTCAGTCAGACTTTCAAAGCTGACAGTCTTATTTTTGTTTTCAGATTGATATTGCTGGATATTCTTTCTTTTTTCAATGCTGGATTTAACTTGCTGGTGTGATGGCATTCTAGAAAGAACTACCCCTCTGTGATGACACGATGAGAAACAGAAGGAAGGAAATATGGGTTTTCTATTAACTAAATGTGAGCTTCACAGTTCTTTGCAAATTCGTATCCAATATACTGCATCTTTTGTATGTTTAAGGGCAAGTGAGCATTTGTCCTGAGTCAGCCTATGCTTTTCCCCGGAGATAAAGTACTAGTCAAAAATACTGGACATTGAAATTGTAAGCAAGGTGAAAACTAAATATGGAATTTGAGTCTCCTTTTCAGGTTTTAGTGCCATTWGAAACCAAATTTACTTGTTCAGATAACTGTGAGTGAAAGCTGAAGAAAAGGTGTGTGTAAAGCTTTGTGTTATTGAAGTTCAGGCAGCAACTGATAATAGACTTACTTATTTAAGTAAGTCTATTAAGGTCAAAAACAAAGCAGAAATTAATGAGACATTTGCAAGAAAAGAATTGAATCTTTGACTTCAACTTCCATGTAAAACCTAGAAAATCAGATTGAGATCATGTACTGTTTGCTTTATACCCACCTTTCTGCCATGAAATGTTTGCATTTTTCAAGCCTGTTCAATCTTCCCATTTAAACTACAGCTCTTAATCCCCTTTTTCCAGTATTCTTGACAGGAAGGCAGTGATTTGTCTTTGTTACTTGACTGTATGACGAAGTGACAGTGGTTAACACAAAAGCCCTTAGTGCTCAGGCAATATTCCTGGTAAATAATTGAGAACAAGGAATAGGTGTGACAGGAGGATTTGACTACTTTGTAACTATTTCAGATTAATGCCAATCAATCCCATAAGTTTTTTTTTTTTTTTTTTTTTCCTCCCACTTTCATTCTGATATCTTTTTTTCTGGTTGCTTATCAGCATCTAAAAACTTATATTCTATAAGTCTTAAATGCTAACTGTTTCTGAAGCCATGAGCATCTCTGTGCTTCTCTTTGTACCACTGGTTTTGTAACAGAGAGCAACTTCAGCAGGGTTTGACTAAGGCAACTTCTTTATCTCCTCTGAAATGAAAGCAGCTTCTTTTTCCTATCTTTCAAAGACAACTTTTTCAAAACTAATAAATCCACTGTATTACTCTGTAAAGGTCATATTGTTGCTTGCAGATTTCCTGTCTTCTAACTGGGCCAGTAACACAACAAATATTAGTATGGAGAAAATAAAGAAGCTCTAGTTTATGAATGAATTTTATTGAATCCAACATTTGAAACAAAGTATTTTAATGCATGAATTCCTGAAACAAAAGGTGACTTTTAGCTAATTACATTGTATATCACATCCCTTAGTGTCTTGAGGTAAATACTTTTGGTAGCATAGGGCACTTTCGATAATACTAATGCTGCAAAATAGTAACTTTATAGTTACTCACAAGAAGTATTAATTATCTTTTCCTTTTGCTTGGAGGAGTGATGAGAAGAATTAGAAAGCTGAAAACTGGCATAAGTTTTGTCTATAAATAATAAAACCAATAAAAAAAGTTGGCATCTGAACAAATGTGAACACCTTGGCAGCATAATTGTCATGACACAGTCAATACCCTGTCAGACTTGTAAGGTCCTTGTAAATCAAATGTAAAGTCAGTATGAATTATAATCATTGTTATGGGAAAGGACAGAAAGCATGAATCTCCCTACTGTTACCACAGTGCACTCTGATGATCTTCAAAGGTGGAAGTTTATACTAATTAAAAAAAAAAGGGGAAAGACACTTTCAACAAAGGCAGATAAATGTGTGTGTTTGTCAGATACATCTCCTCCACTCCTCATGTGAACTAATGATGTTGTCTGGAAGCAGACTTCTTTGTGTGCAATAGTAATTTGAGACTAATCCTTATTTTCCTCAGACATATTCATCATTTTCCCGTGAAATGGAACCAAGCATTTTGCTCTGACCTTGATTCAAGGTGTCAAAGTTGTTATCAGCTTCAAAGGTGACCAACAGCTAAATAAGTCTTCAGTTTTGGGGAGATATTTCTCTCTTAAGGAATCCAGGTTCTGGTAGCAATATTCTGGCTGATCAATATGAAATATCACCTGTAGTAAATGGCTAAGATAAAGTAGAGGAAGAAACAAAATGAAGAGCTACAGCAAATTTAAGTATTTCTTAAATATATAAACTCACCATCTTAGTTAAATTGCTATTAAAAGTAGATAATCAAAGTTAGATAAAATGAACAAATTAATCATAGGGCTTGAATTTCAAACTGATACAGAATTATAGATATTCTATATCTATACACACATACTTAAACCAGTGTTTCAATTTGAAACAAGCATTTTTATTAATGTAGTACTGTTTCTGCTTGGTTCTGTTCTGCCTTGTGCTTCTATCAGTCTCCATATCTTATCTCTTTGAGTGAAAACTAGAAGGTTCAAGGTAGGTTTATCAGAAAGCTTTAAAAAAGTCACCTACTACATTTTCCTGCATCAGGGCAGTCTTAAGTGTTTGAGGAATACATTCAACATGCTCAGTTGCTAAACTAAGGCTCAGATAAGTATTTTTCTAACTAGTGAACACAAACTAGACTCCATCTCTCGGTATCCACGATGTATTATTCCAATAAAYGAGCAGAGAAACTTCGTTCATACTTTATCACAGTAACTTGTGTTTAGTGGCACTTGTAGTGCAATATGATCAACCAGCTAATGTAGYCTGGTGATTTTCACTKTRGTTAWTTTTTGTCATCTACTTTTGGAATTGCCTAAGTTGTGCCAGTCRTGTTTGGTTCCTTTTCCCATCTGGGCAATTGGGGAAGGTCTTAGACGAGAGAAATTGCTCTCTAGAGGTGCCCGTTACTCTCCTCTGGCTACAGAARGAGCTTAGTTAGACTGAGAAGCAGACATTTTATTTTAGCACGTATCAGGACCACTGAATGACAACTGTTTATTCTGATGTTGGACTAAGCCAGTTAAGGGAAGTGTCTTTTTGAAATGTTACTTGTTATTTGGTTAGCAGGCAATAAACAATTCAGTGCTCTGAAACACTAAACTACGCAGGTAGGTGCAACTCTCCTCCCTCCCCAGAGACTGGCAAAAGGCCTGGAATCAGAGGCCAAACAGGCAGACAAGGTGGATTACTAATGACTAAGTGACAGCAGGCTTAAAGACAGCAGGTGGGAAACCTAGGGAGAAAAAGCTATTAATTGCAGTAGAAAACAGATAGCAGTCTAAGGCGAAATCTGAACACGAATTTAAATGGGGCAGTGTACACCAAGAAATGTCTTTCCACCTTTCTTTTAAAGTATTTCTCCATTTCGTTTAAAGGGGCTGATCTATACACATCAAATTTCTCCAGCTTTTTTCCGAGCAAATGACAAGAACAAAAAATAAGAGGAATCGAGCAGTTTAACAAGTAAGTTAAGTTCTGTTTTTAACCTGTACTTAATAATCCTTCAGCATGAAGTCTTGTCTGAAGAGAAGTGCCAGAGAGAACAGGGAGACTAGATTTTATTCATGTTTCATCATCAAAGAAAGTAGTTTTGAACCATTCTAATAATACCGAAAATGGAACATACAGTGTCTGAAAAAGCTCACAGGAAACGCTGTGCTGTCTGCTACTGGTCACACATATATAGATTGGTATCCATATATGCTATTGAGTAAAATGAGGACAAAGCGCAGGTTAGCATTAAGTCACCGTTAGCAATGTAACAGGTGGTACTACAAAGCATTTAATTCAGTATCCAATTTATTTTTTCCTTACACAGAGGATAATTCATTGTTAATTCTTGATGCAATCTATTTTTTAAAGGTGAAATTACCCCGTTTTTTTGTGCACGGTCTATAATGATTTGGATGGATTCAAAGAGCAGACCTTTCAGAAGCACTTGATGCACCGGTAAGAATACACCCACAGACAAGGCATTCTGCTGGGCTGTTCTGAAAAGCAGGGATTTGGGCCTTTGGAGATTTATTCTAAATAACCAGAGACAACTACATTACTCTTCTGATCAGTAATGTGACACTTCTTCTGGACACAGGCTGGAGATTCAAGCAGTGACTTTGTTCCTTAATCCTGCCCTTAAGAGTTTGAATCCCTCGTCTTTCCTTGCAAAAGTTTATTGCAGGTAGAACTGAAGCCTGACTGTAATTCTCTCTTCTTTTCCATATAATACTGTGAGAAATAGTACCTTGTTTACAGTGCAGCTGTATCTCAGGCAACCTGATATTTATTGTTACTAGAATCGGCTATCGGAAAAGTTACATATTTAGAGGAAGATTTATCCAAACTAGCCTTGTGTACATAAAAGTCTGGTGTGCCTAATTTTTAACTGGCAAAGAGATGGAAGTTCTTCCAAAAGCGATTCATCCAACTTTATATCCTTGTCTTAGGACGTGTTGAGCCAGCCTCAGAATGTGACTATTCCTTTCAATGTCCTTTAACTACATTGCGGTGGTTGAGTATTACCATGAAAGCACTTACTGGGCAGAAGTCTTCTACAAGAAAATTACCTGCCTGCTGGCAATTGCACTGGGACATAATAGACTGCTGTACAAGAAAATGGGACATTTTAGGGCAATGAACTACAGTGGACAAGGTTCCAAGGGTTAAATGAACATCCTGTATTGATCTCAGTAAGAGAAGAGGTCTATGTTGACTTTTGGCCTGAGCAAGACTTAAAAGATGGGGCCTATTAAAGAACTTTGAAGTTTTCTGTTATCAGTTAAACTCAGAAGTCTATCCTCAKAAGATCAGCTTCCCCACCTCTGCTTCTGGGACTTTTCCATGATTTCTGAGTGTGTATTTCCATTTTTCCTATGTTAAAGGGTATCTAGATTACTTTTTAACTTTATTTCTATGGAGGATGTAGGTATCTTCTTTAAAGTATCTTAAAAGTGGGCATGTGGAAATTAAAATAATTATGCTTATATCCTAATGATCCAATCCAATAGCCTAAACAGAAAGAAAAAATTGCAAACATGCAAAACTATATATAAGCGCTATTTCCCAAAGTTCATTTATGAAAATTTTAAATGGATAGTGTAGACTTCACTGTTTCAGAAGTGAAGTGACCACTGAATGAGCAAAGAGAGTCTGAAATTGTAAGAAAATAATAACAGTCAAGAATGTTGTTCACAGGCAAATGATGATATAGATTCTTTCCCGGAATAGAACTCAGCTACTGCTGAGCTATTGCAGCAATATTGCTCAGTATTATAGCAATATACAGGAATATTACAGGAGCTCTGAGACTTCAGCTGTCAGTAAGCCACCACAGTGGTGCTGTATATGATGTAGTGACTTGAAACGGGCAAAGCTGGAGTATGAAAATCTGGTTAGGAGMTGGCCCTCTGTGTGATCAGCCAGAGTACAAACACTTCTCCCGAGCAATGCTACCACTGGCGTGGGAAATGAGGAGAGGATGTTGCTGTTTCAGCTGAGATATTGAAGTAGGTCAGGCAGCATCTAAGGCTGAGTAAAATGCCTTGTCCCTTTGAGGTCCAAGGGATTCATTCTGCATCCTGGCCAGTCTGAAGTTTGGGTAACCAGAGTTCAGCCTAAAAAAGTCCTTCTAGTCTTTTAAGTGCAAGCATGAAAGTAGCTGCCTAGAATTAGGAGAGAAGAGAGTATAGTGTGTAGAAACATACCTGACAAAACACGGATGAGATTTTAAAAATAGCCATAGTAGCAGCAACTGAAAGAAGAGCTCCTTGTAGTTGCCAAGAAAAGTCTCTTTCAACTGTTTCCCGCACTTGACAGACTAGAGTGGCTGTAGATTTGATACTTGCATTTCATGAACCGTAGGAGAGAAAATATTTTCTCTGATGGAGTAATACAGGTCTCTGACAGTATCTCCATGTGGTCTTGGTATCTCTGAACGCCTCTCCTCCTTTGCCTGAATGCCCCTAAAACCCTTCTACAGACAAAAATGCTTAGAGAGGGGTCAATTCACTGTAAATATCCAGAAAGAGCACTGAAACAGATTGTACTGAAACTGACTTTATTGAAACTGTGGTTTCTAAGGCCATATTAAGCTACCTATGAAAGTGATTTTTTTAAAAAAATACAACTTGAAAGGTTTCGTATAGTAACATTCAATGGCTGACAGAGACTGACTAGTCAAAAAAATACAGCAAAGACTAGTGATAGGGTAATTTTCACATTCCCAGCATCCTCCACCCCTAAAATGCAGATATATTCATGTGTGGCCAGAGAATGAAATATGTAGCAGCCTATGGAAACAATACTTCATATTTTGCAAGTGTTTTATAACGTATGTCATATAGCATTTGTCACAGGTCCCTTGTTCTACAGTTTGCCACAGCACAAAAAAGTAAAGGAAATTGAAAAAAAATATATTAACTTTCAAGCAGTTATTTTCATGTAGTTTCAGCCCAAGTCTCAATCAGATAAAAACCCMCCAAATTCTCCTCTGATCAAAGGCTCTCCAAGAGCTAGTGTTCTATTCAACATTGATCTTCCATCGATCCAGTGTTATATAAACAAGGCTAGATTTAAGCTAGCATTTTCAGACAGGTAATCAAGAACTGAACCAAGCTTATTGGACCTCTTGATAAATTACTGTGTACTGTGGAACTCTGTTATTCAAAGTTAGCTATATTCTTATTAAAAACTAAGCCAAGAAAAGGTGGAAAAATAGCAACTGGTAAGATCTTTCAAATACATTTTGAACAATATAACTCTTTCTCAGTGTAGAAATCATTGTTTACGTTTTTATGGAGGCATTTGTTTTTGCCATCAAGAATGCATGAGGGGGAAAAATGAATGTAGTAGAATACATACAGAAAAATCATGGGCTGGACATCTCTTCTTCTTTACTTCCTCCATAAATATAAAGTATCAGATAATAGAAACCAATTCATGTGATGTAGTGTAAGTCAGGTGCTATTAGAGTCGAAGGTGTTATCTGCCTTAGTGAGTAGTTGCAATAATCTATAGCCTAATACACTCTAAACCACAGTAATAGGTAAGAAGAAAGCCAAGAATGCTAGTTACAAACAGTCTGTACTGTTTATATGAGTTTTCAGGAAGCAATAGGGAAAGACTATCCTACTCTATCACAAGCCAAGGAGTGATTTATATTTCAACCTGTGCAAAATTATGAAAAATAAACAACTCCTTAGGGAAAAAAAAAAAAAAAAAAAGGCCTAATAGTCTGGAGAAATTAGAGTCTTTCAGAACTATTTCCATAATAACTCATTTTTTGTGATACTAAGAAATCAAAAATAAGGGGGAAGGGAATGACAAAGTTTGCTCCACCCATTAAGTTTTCAGGAAGAGAAACAATACTTTTAGGCTCTGTTTCTAAACCACATATCCCTAGAGAGCAATGTCAATGCATAGCAAATATTAGAATCAGAACTTGGTAATTCAGTAGCCATGCTGAAGCTTCTCCTGACGTTATATTGGCACCTCGGGTATTTATCCTGCATATCCAACATACTGACATGTAAGCAAAGCACTAAAAATTGTCCATCTGGTAGAAGAGTCGATTTGTTAGTGCTTCCTGTTCTAATTTTGAGTTTTATAGCCAAAGCTTTCAGCTGTTGCTAACCTGAGCTGTTTCCATTTATTCATATATGGAGGTTTAATTTTCTAAGCATTTATAATAGATTCTACTTTGCACAGAAATCACAACTGTATCACACATATAAAACAAGCCTTTAAACAATTAATGGTGAATCTGGTCACATCAGAGACAGCCTAGTTATACTAAAACGTCTATAAACCTCTGATTAGGAAAAAAAAAAAAAAAAAAGGCTTCGAGAACGAATAGCATAGGACTAAACTCCAAAGTAGCTTGTACGTTCTCTCGAGGAGCACAGCTGATGCAGGGTATTAACTGTACTTTTTTCCCACATGTTCCTTTCTTATCTCTTCTGCAGTCTATTCAGTAGATTTCTGCATTTGTATTTTTATTCTTCAGTTTGAAAATCTTGCAATACGTACTTCCTCCAATTTAGACAGTTTTCATCACTGGTTTCTCGCTTGCAACACTCTGAAAATTAACTTGTTGGGGAATTCTGATACATTTCTCATGTGTGATGTTTTTTTCTATGAGTCAATTTTGATTATCCCTTAATAAATTTCTAGGTATTTTTTTTCTCTTCTCTTCTCTTATTGATAATTCTTCTATCTTTCCTACAGCTGAACAGACTCACAAGCTAGCTGCTTTTGCCTACTGTGTTATTCTCTCTGAAGTGTGCCTCATAAGTTCTAAATATCATATTGCTAAGGATGCCTGTGAGCAAGATAGTGTTATCTGTCAGTGGTACGGTGGGACTTACTTAGAGGTCATAGACATATCTTCAGTAAGAAAAGATTATTTTTGGATTGAACTAAGTGAAAAGACAGGACAAAAYTGGAGGAGTTGTTGTTTTATTTATAAGTCCGAGTGACAGAAGACAGAATTCTGACCATAATTCTGTTCCACGATACTTTCCAGAGTTATCTGGTCTCAGGGATGCAGAACATCTCCAAACAAAACAATATCTTTCATCACATCTTTACCCAAGATTCAAAGCAGCCTCAGCCTCTGCTGAAGTTTAACATCTTCAAATCACTTTGTATAACGATTGTAAAAACATTGCCTTTAATTATCTGTTTGATTATGCCTTTTTTTTTTATTTTATTAAGTGGGGACTTATGGCTGCGAAAGGAAAAGCCAAACTACCACAGGAAATGCCAGTTAAGGCATTCCTTAAATTCTGATTGGGCTAGAAAAAGAATGGTAATTCTGCTTAGCTTTCCAACTCAACTTTACAAATACCCCATAGGGGTATATATATTTGTATATAGGGAGATATTTTAAGTAGGACTGCTTTGTTGCAAGACTTCTTCCCCACTAATTGACCAGTGATGTCGCTGACCGTCCTCATTTGTTGATAGTGGCTTTAACCTCTCTTAACATACAATCTCATAATACTACATATGGACTAGTTTTGGTGAAAGACTAAGGTAAAAATGAAAGCTTTCATCATCTTTCCACTTATTTTCCCTTCCTATGTTTCTCAAAGCCTAACCAGTACATTTTGACTTACATTTGATAATGGTTACCAAAACTATGGGGAAAAACAGTTTATACAGGAGGCAACCATGCAGTTTACTAGAATTTCATCCAACTGGCACGCTAAGAGGAGGCTGAGTTGTCCAATATTTGCTAAATCTGTTGGGGCAGCAGTGGTGGGCCAAGAGGTAGAAAGAGCAATGAATACGGCATGTGGATGGTGACTCTTCCACACTGGCCATACACGGCAGCTAATCTTGTCATAGAGCTCCTTTTCATTATTAAGATGATCTTCTTATTTTACTACTAATTTCAGTAATATCATTCACCCTTTATTAGCAAAATAGGAAGGCAAACATAAATWCTAAAACCAAATCTGTATGTAATCCCCTACATAGTCTCAATTTGCTTTCTAGTCATGTTAAGAGGTGTCAATTCACTGGTTTGAGTGGATTAAGTTCTTCTTGTAGGGTATGAGCTRCCCTAGCCTGTTCTTTCTGGCTACTTCTGCAGCATTATGCAAGCCGAATATCACAAGGATCCTTAATGCCTGTTTCTCCTTGCTGTTTGCATTAATAGCGTCTCATTCACTTATGATTTCTAACTGGGGTTTATTCACTTTGCCAGCAAGATGAAAATGCAAGGCAAACTCGTTTGAGCAGATATGAATGTTTTCAAAAAGAAAATAAAGAAAATATCAGTCTTTTTTTTTTTTTTTTTTTGGGGGGTGTCACACTTATTTGTCCAATGCAATAGATTTCCAGGAAATCTTTAGGGAGCCCCAAGAAAATTAGAGTAAAATATTTATACTGACTTAGAACAATTGGTTGATTCAGAGATAACTAGAAAGATATCTCTGCTATTTTTACTCTAAAACCTGGAATATCCTTACTGAGACAATCATTTCATATTCATCAGAAATGCCGTCTTGGAGATGTCCTTGGAATATGCAGAGAGAGGCTACATCTATACATTTTTATWGTTATATATTTTATATATATTTTATTTCTAACGTGCCACCGATTTGCTTTCCTCTTTAATATTGTTTAGTCAAAAAGACAAGCCCCTTTTTCTAAAGATTTTGACCCTGTTTTTTCATATAAATTCTGTATATGAAACAGAATTAAGTTATTTTGATAGCTCTATTGAAAAAAATGTTTAAAACAAATAGTTATTGTAATTAGTGTGTGGGGGGGTCTGTTTCCTTTTTTTAATTTTGATATTGGAGGTAAATTTTTGAATTTTTACATGTTTTATTCTGGTCTTCATTAGCATCTGCTGTGCAATGATAGTGTGTCAACTGCTTTAGAGAAAGGCTTGTCACATGTGCCCTTGCTTGAAAAACTTGTAATGTTGATAGCCAAAATGAACAGCTGATGTGTGAATACAGGAAAAAAGATCAGAGTTAAGGAGTCACAGRTGGGTAGCTTCTCTCTTTGTTTTTAAGGGGAAAATATTTTTTTTTATTGTTTCTAGACATTCTTTTAAGGATGAGACTGAGGAAGAAAGGACATCAAACTTGTTCGTGAACGTCAAGTAAGTGGAGGTAGGTGTCCATCTAGCCGAAATGGCCAGAGCCTTGATAGGATAAACTTTAAAGTGTATTGCTGGACCTGAGGTCATATCAGACTCAAGTAAAAGATACGAGTGATCCCAGCAGGCTGTTTCAYGACGACCTTGGGTAATGCACTCTCTCCCTGGTAATGTTTTTCCTGTACTTTGAAAAAAACCCTCAAAAATGAGAAATAAAAGCTCTCTTCGGTTTTATACAGAATAATTACTTTTAATAGCTGATGTAAATCATCACCTGTTCTTGATTCAATATGTTGACTTCTGACTTACTTTGGAGTAACTAGTGTTACCAGTTACTGGTTGGTGACCAATTGTATGTTAACTTTAAAAGGCCAGTGGCTTCATTTTCCTAAGTAAAATAAAGAGATTCCCAGGAACCAGTTGTATTTTCTTACTCTTGGGTGTTTGTGGGGAGGCTCAAGAAACTATACCAATGTTGCTGAGCAGATCAGTCTGATGAATTGCTAACGTAGAGTGCCCTTAATGTGAGATGTTCAGCTTTGCATCTCCCCTGCTCATATGTTACTACTAACTTGGTTTTATGCTTCATTATTAATCTGTAAGCTGTCTGCAGAACAACAGGAGACGAATGTCCAGGCTGAAATGGGCGGGGGTAGTCATTGATCAAACTGCTCAAGACGGTTCCCATCGATTTCCTGGAGCTATGCATCCCTACTTGTCTGCAATAATATGGGAATGGACTTTGCAGTRCAAAAAAAATAAGTCCCATAAATTTGGATTTTCCTCAGAAAATAACAGGTTTTATAATTGTATATGTGTTATTATGGCTTGTTTACAGGGTGCATTGACATCAGTAAGTCCCATAGACTGCTAAGAGCTTTTTAAATATGAGCCAAAAAAAGTCTTAATAGAATARTAATTATATGTAGATGAAAAATTTAGATAATTGTTAATATTCTCTTAAAAGAAGCTCCCAAAGATTGGATTATTGCATTGTAATGTTGCAAATAGATTAATTCAATGATTTGGGTGAACAGTCATCCACCTCTGTATCTGTGAAGATTTGTACATTATATGGCTAGACCACAATGCACAAATAGGTGTGATTACGTGCTGACACGTTCTTTGCATGGGGAAAAAAATGCACAACTTTAGAATTTTCCTGGGTGATCCTCCAGCAGCTATCTTTACYTAAAATTTTTGAGCCTGAATAATTTGGCTAGAAATCTCTCAGTGAAAATTTGGTCCTGCTACKCTTTTTTTCTGGTCCTTCTATAGTCCTCCAGGAATTAGTCTGAAGTTGCTAAYAGGATGTGGGGTTGGCTGGAATATGAAAATATATAAATGAAAAATAGAAAGAATTGAAGAGAATTATGCAACTGTCTAAAAGCGTAATGAATTCAGCTGAGAAGATGTCCAGGTGTGTTTCAGTTGAAGAGATGTGTATATGTACATATATAATTAATWGTAATATGATAAATTATTGAGAAATAACACTGCCTTGACAATTGCTTTTGATGAATAAACACTGACTAGGATTTATYTGTTTTACGGAACTATTCATTTTTTTCTCTTGCTAATACCTAATTGGGAATCTGATACAAGGTTGGGACAGGAAAAGAATATTTCTCATCAAACTTTGCTTTGTTATATGCTTCATCTTCAAATCCTGAGGAATAAGGAATGTTAATGGCAGGCAGAGATAATAGTTACCACTTTTRCAAAATTTCTCCAGTCTACTGCAGAACAAGTGTTAATATATTATACCTTCTTTACAAAGAATTTGTATTTATTCTTTCTCATCTTTTGCCCCATTAAAACCAATGTTAATTGAGATAGAAGAATATGTAAAGCTATGCAAGGATTTCCTATCATGGAAGAAAATCTGAATCTTTTTTATGTAATGGCTAATTGTCATGAATCATATAAACAACAATGAGGAAAAATGGATGTGTTCATGTTATGGTGCCGTTTTCACCTTCCATTTCTTCCTCTTCAGCAGCTCTGTTAATACAAAATTTACTGGAAAAAAAAAATCAGCTTTGCCTTGCAGCGCTGATCTGAAGCACAGTTGAATCAGTTATTAAAACATAGAGTCTTCCGAGTCAAAGAAATAATCAAAAATCCAATTAATGCTGCTGCAGCATTACACTATTGTCATAGTAACAGTGGCATGAAAGTTTACATCAAAAGCCTTGTTAGGAAGTGCTAGTCTAAAAGCAATCAAATCCCAGAGAAAGCATTCAGAAGTTCAAAAGAAACTAATGAGAGAGGCCTTTAGGATGTAATTTCATTGACAGTTATTCTTAGTTAAGAGAGGCAGCCCAGCCAAGGTGCTGTGTTACAAGGAACCTCAGCGGCTAACACACAGGTATAAGAGCGATGGTGCTAAGAAACAAAAAAACCACAACTTTACACTTTTAAAAGATAAATCCGCAAAAAAAGGGATCATCAGCAGTAATCAGGAGAAAAGAGCCTGTTATGGAAAAGAAGCTATTAGACTACATGGACTGAAAAAAGGGTTGTTAACTTTTCCCATGGACTGGAAATGTGGTAAAAGATCCTTCTGATTTCCTCAGATTAGGCTATCTTAACTCATGTCTAAGACAGAAGAGGGGTCTATTAGTCAGGCCCTGGAGAGAAARTCAGATGTCTGTCTAACAGATCTATTCAGCATTCATATAGAGGTGATTCTTGCACATTTCTCCCTGTTAAATATTTTCAGAGGACTGACCAACATTGTTCTCAAGTGGAAGAATTTCATCTCAGTCTTGGTGGAATTGTTTACGTCATCTTCCATCTTCRTTGCTCTTTGACTGCTGTATATTTCTTGCCAGCAAGGCCAAGTAAACCACATCATCTGCTTCCCATATCTCGTGGCTCATCTGAGAAGTCMTATTCAGCTGTTCTTTCACTTCCTTGTCACTACTGTCCTTGCTTCTCTTACCAAGATGTTTTCAAATTAAGCCCTAATTTTCATTTTCCTCAGAGTTCTGTGTCTTGCTGTTTGTTCCTTCTTCTTCAGAGTACAAAAACCCTGCCAATTTAGCAGCCCTGCTGTTACAAAACTGATCTTAACATCCCTTTCTTATTATATTGTATTATCAGTAACTGAGCAAGTATTGTATTATCAGTAACTGAGCAAGTTTATTTTTAGTTTAGAATTCCACTATGGATAAAACAGCTATCTATTGTAATGCTGTAGCTATCTTTTGTGCTGCTGTTCTTGTACCGCTTTGTTCTGTCCTTCAGACAGAAGCATACTAGAGATTTTTAGGTCCACACATGTCATGGCTTCTTGCTGTTGTTTCCTACTRCTGACAGGTTAGCTTGTATGATTGCCTCTTTCCATTCTCTGCTCATATTTTGATCTAAAATCAATAGTGTAAGTTTATTTTTCTCTRTCGTATAGCATGGTAATAGAGATTGCAGAGAGTTTATAAAGAAATCAGATAAATTCCTTTCACAGGTGTGAGATTTTGTAGCTTTGCTTGCTTGTTCTTGTGTTCGGTCACATATTACAGTTTTCTGTATTGTAAGATATTGCCATTGCACATTCTAGATCTTTCTCTGTAGGATGAAGACTAGAGTTCATACGCTGTTCACCTTCTATACTCATTTAAAGTGTTGAAAAATGACTATGCATGCATGCTGGAGAGCTAGAGAGGGCAACTGTGGTTCAGTCAGTTTGTGTTTAGAAGTCAGAAGAGAGGACTTCCACTCTCCTGGAGACTGCCCAAAGGGTTTAAATGTCTAGACGAATGGCCCTCAGCGCATGACTTGTGTATAATATGTTGCCTGAAACACCCTCTGATYTAAGGGCACAAAGGAAAAATTAAAAACAAGAAATAAAACAAGCTAGGTGAGCAGAATCTGCTATTCTCAGCATGGTAACTGTTTTATGTGAYTTCCAGCATACAGCTAAGGAATGTGCACTAAATGCTACTTATTATTTTATACTTTGAGTGGGATTTCGGTGGGGAAGTGGATTGTTTTCTGGTTGTGGTTTGAATGCAGTCGAAATCGCACAAGAAAGCGACTCTTTCACAGCATTCCAGGAAAAGATAGAAGCATTGTCATAAAGATGGATACTCTCATGAGAGTTCTCCTGCTTGCATGAAGGAAGAAAAGAGCACGCAAGGTCAGAAAGTCATTCCAAAATCTCATAAGCTGAGTAGGCTGCCATATTCAAACTGAGATGCAAGTCTTGATCTGCATTCTAACATGAAATTTATTCCTTATTTTGCATCAAATTTGGCCTCAGAGCCCAAAATTTGCAGGCTTGGAAAGTTAAAATCAAGAAAATGTGACACATTGAAATAATCATAGGTCATATCCTCAATACAAGCCTGTCAAACATAAAAAGACGAAAAAGAATAACAGATGTGAAATAGCATCTAAAAGTAGAGACGGGAGGAGAAGCGAGTCTTGGAGGAAAGAGGGGATATAAGAGAACTGTGCATATTCAGGTACTGTTCTTTTGATCTTCCTTCRTTCTTCTATTTCATGTTAGTCATTAATGCCTGCACAGAGGGGAGGAAGGACTGAAAATCAGGTAATTAGTTACACATGTACTTTGATCAGTATTGCATTTTTCTTTTTCAAGTTGTTTGCCGACGTGCTAGCAGACTAGAGGGAGGGTTTCGTTTATGGCAATTGATAAGTCAAGCACATTTCCAGGGATGTTTCTGTAATCTCTGTTTAATCCTATACTGCTATAATGTTAATTGAAAAGTGACTTGGATTTGRTTTTATTTTTGCATCACCAAAGCTTTCTACTTGGTAGAACTTCTCTACAATACCTTGCTTTCCATGTCCTTGCTCACAAACCCATTGTACAGGGGCTAGCATGATTTTGCAGATGGAGAGCATGAAGGCTAGAGAGATAAACACAGAGCAAGAAACTTGCAAAGTTAGAATTAGAATCTCCAAAAGGAAATCTCATGTTTARTGCTCAGATACTGACTTACCACAGAGGGAAAACTTACCCTCTTCTTTCCTATCGGTAGCAGTTGATGCTACGTATGATCCCACAGTTGCCACAATCGGCAATAAGGCCAATCATGTAGTTCCCCATCCCCTTCTGCAGCTTATCGCAGCTTTACATTTCACCATAAGMGAGAGGAAAAAGAAAGGAGTAGGAATAGACCTCTCTAAGAGAGTCCTTTATTTCAAATATTCTGCTGGAACGAGTGATTCAGTTCCCAGCTGTATTGGGCAAGGTAGAGATATGCCTTGAAATCCTGTAACCATGCATAGCTCTGTTTTACTCTTCCTTAATGCTGCACTAAGGAGTTGATCTGCTTGTGAGATCAGACACAGGTTGTTTCCCTTAGYATCCTAGCTGGAGGCAGTGTTCAAAAGCAGGGTTGTGTGTTAACTATGACAATTCTCTACAGAAACTTTAATAGAACTTTAAAAACGTGCTCTGTAATAGTCTTAGACAGCAGTCAGCATGGGTCTGGCTTTGTGATCCCTTTTCTCTCCATCACAGAGTCCCAGGACACCTGCACACAGAGCTCCCCACATCSGCTGTAACTAATGAGGTTGTGGAGCACAACAGAGCATCATAGGTCACTCACTACCAGCAGCATGACAAGTGCTGGTTCTGTATAAATTACCTCATAGACATGTTTGGTAAAATATTTCATTATTTTGTGTGGCAGCTTCAATAGCAGCAGTATGGGACACATCTCCCATTAGTAGTGCACAATATATTTTCTTGTCAGTTAATCTTGAAAGCTGGCTACCGTTCCTCAAAAAGGCTGGATCTTTCATTTCCTTGTAATAAATACTTCACACTAAATGCATTATTGCTAGAGAGATGTCAGTAATCGAATTCTTATCATCACATTTTCCTTGTGGCCTGTGACAAAAATATTTTCTGTAGTGGATGCAAAAGGAGAATAAGAGAGGTGACAGGAGTAAATTAAGGGAAGGAGCTCAAATCAGGCTTTAGGCAAGTGGCCCTCTAAACAGCTTAATTTCCCATAGAACAGGCACAGACTGTGACAGGACTCTTAAAACTGAAGAAAGCAGAGAATGTGTTTTAGTGACAAGGAGAAGCTCTACAGAACCACAAGTGTGTAAGGTATTAATATCTTCTTAAACATTTTGGGAACCTTCTGTGGAGCTTTGTCTGTTCTATGTATTTTATAACCTACCTAGAGGTCTAACGTATAAGTAGTTAGTTAATCATGACATACATATGCACCTTAAAAGGTAGTTACTGGAGATCTGGCTGTGCTAAAATTGTTGCTATGAATTCTTTGGTTGCATAGACATGTAGGCTGAAACAACGACCACTATTTCTCTTCCATCATTTTCTGTAGCGCTTGACAAAGTTTTAGCAATTTTAGATGTGTTGCATACTGTTTCAGCTTCATACTACATTCAGCAAAAGAACATAGCAGTTTGCATTATATTTATTCAAAGCAATTATGACAAAGTTCTCTTTTGAGTATTGGGAACACAAACCCCTCAAAATGTGGAGGAAATGAAGGAAAACACAGAGGACTTCTGCAAAAAATGATGCAGAGAAGTGGAGAGTGAGAGAATGAGGATGGACAGGCTTAGGGGATTTTTTAACTTAAAACATTTTGAAGATCAGAGATCCATGCTGATTTGGGTTTCTGAAGAAATGTGTCTGCAAATCATTTACTCTATGAAACAAGATTTTGACTGACGACTTCTTATTAAAACCCATGTGCCTTCTCTCTACCTTCCTGTGTATTTAAAATAAAGTGTCACAAGCAATACAACACCATACCTAAAACAAGTCTGTGTTTTTAGACAGCTGTTTGTGGATTGAGTCCTGTTTTTCCAGTTACAGAGAGGATTAGGTGTATAATGTTCTTAGCTACAAACTCTCAGAAGCTCTGGACAGTAAACTCTCCCACACTATGGTATAGCAAAAAAAAGTGATTAACCAACTCAAGCCTTTCACCAACCAGTCCCTGTGCCTTCTAGAGCTCCAGTACGTCCTGTCACTTCAGTGCATGGTCCTTGTCCCTTCTGGTCGTACCATGGGGTGAATCCTGGTAATTCAGGATGAATATAACGCTGTGACTAAGACTACACTTGGATCTCAGCTCTTACAGATTGCTTTGTAACTAGACAAATCACTTAACCTTTCTCTGTCTCATTGGCCCTGTGTGATGAAGATAAAATCTAGCATTACTTCTATACTTTTTTTTGGTATAGTTCTTAGGCTGAGCTTCTTATCAATACTAATATGGACTTGGTACAATGGGGCTGTTTCCAGTATAACATCTTCAGAGAACATGCTGTGTGGGATAATAATGAGGGAGTGAGGTGAAAAGTGATTCTTGGTACATACCTGGCCTCAGAAATTCGAAAAATGATTAACTGGAGAATTTTAGGTATTTTTTGAGCCTTGAAAGCCATTGATATATTTAAGGAAAATAACAGTGAAAGTTTCCTCTAATCTACCTGTCTGTCTCTTCGTGTGATACTTTTACATTCCTGTCTGTCACAGTGTCTGAAGAGTTTCCAAGAAAAATCAGTAACAGTGGYGATATCTCTCTCTGCCTATGCTGGCTTTTCTCCTTTTCACTCCTCTTCGGCTCTTTCTCGGTTTGTTATCTCCATGCTGTGACCACCAGCACTGCCCATTAGCTAGCTCGACTGAGGAAAGGAGGTGATTTCATTTGAGATCAAGAGGCCCAGCAAGCGCAGTTTCTCCTTTTTACCACAACCACCGTGTACCCTGCTGGGATGCAAAAGTCTTAAGTCCAGATGCACGTTGCATTTTTGGCGGACAGGAAACATATCTCTGTGCATGCAGAAGGTGTGCATCCCAGCAGGTGGAACAMGTCCTCACCTCTTCAGGAACACAACAGACAACCAACATTTACATCTGCCACTTTGCAGCGCTCTAGCGAGGGGCTGAGCTGCTCAGTTTGATTTTAGTCACCTGTTGAGCCTAA
>NW_028186901.1:3511935-3647085 GCF_003343005.1 Rhea americana
TCTCTCTCTCTCTCTCTTTTTTTTTTTTTTTTTTCCTCTCCCCAAAGCTTTTCTGGCTTTTACATTCTCTCTGTGTGCGATGAGGGTGGTTGTTTGAGTAGCTAGGAGAATAATTATCCTTGCTGGGACCCGAGGAGGCAATTCATCACGTCAGACTAACAATGGCTGTATATAGCGCAGGGAAGCCTACATAACTAAGCACTGAAAATTAAGCACAGAGTGCAGTGAATTTCCCCTGTGAATATAGAATTTGGGGTCATTATCTCATGTTTTTGCTGAATAGCAGTGGACATATTTTGAGGCTAATAGATGCATCTCTTTGGCTTTATTTCCATCTGCCAGGAAAATAAGGGATTTATGGCTCCTTCACAGAACCCACCAACCAATGATAGGAATAGTATAAAATAGTATTTTTGCTRAATTCTGCTTGCCTTGGGGGTATGTGTAATTATCTGTTCTGATATACTGCATATTGAATTGTATTTATTTTTGTTGTGATGCRCAATGGTACGTTCCTATTCCATTTATTGGCATCTTGTTGATAGATGACAATTTTGTATGAATTTGTTATTTGTTCCAGAGAAAGGCTGCAGTCTTTTGTGAATGTCTGGAACTGGGCAAACAAACTTCATTTACAGCTCTTTTGGTGATGGATTCTTTTCTTAAAGCCTTTATGTGCTCTAAGCAGAGGTGGATGCTAGAAAAGATCTCTTTTCAGACCTGTTCTACAGCAATACCCACACTAGTTACGTTCCTATTWTTTTGTATATCAAAGCCCCAAATTCAAGGTCTACTGAAATCAAGGGGAACACTTCCTGTAAACTGAGAGAACATGTTTAGGGCTCTGTGGAAGCTTAGTTTGAATTAATTCTGTAACTTACTGATAGTGCTGGAAACAAAGTAAGCCAAGGTAAGCCACATACATGCATACAAATATGTGTGTTTGTTTAATTATGTTTATGTGTGCTTGTGCATTTTTATTTTTCTTTTACCAAAGCTTTGACGATTTTGATGAGATAAGCAAGTTTTGATGATGTTTTCGATCAGATTTTCTGAGAGTTAATTCTCCTTTGTCCACAAGGAGGGAGCATGAAGAAATCAGCTTGAAAATATTAGAATAGATGTTATGAGAGTAATTAGAAATTTTTGGTCAAATTGACATCAATTTATTATGAAAAAAACTTTGAAATAAAGAAGTAATAACATAACATGTAATTAAATGTTAGAAATTTAAAATCTGACCTTAAATCTGTGAACTCATAAGAATCTTGTTTCATGTGTCCACATACATTCGTGGTAAAGCTTGGGACTTTTCTACATCGCTTTTTGCAGRCTAAAGAATATTTAACTTCTTTCAGATGAGGAAGTCAGTTTGAAAAGTCTAAGAAAATTTTTCAAAAGCTTAGTGTAAAATTTGAGATCCAGATTTCGAAGAAAAATTACTTTGTTCTCAAATGAAAACTGTACAAATAGTATTTGAAAGAAAGCCACTTTCAAAGCATGAATTATGGCCCAAAGAAGTCCAGAAGAGGAAAGTTAAAATGTGAAGTGTATGTGAGATTGAAAAATTAATATCTGCTCTCAAGGGTGGTTTGTTTGTAAATGAGAGTTGTGCCAGAATAGTATCCTCAGAAAAGGGTAASAGAAGAGGGAATTTCTGTAGCCAACCTCTGTGTGTTTTGGTACGCACATAGGAGAATTAATCTCTAAAGGTTGGGTTATAACATAGATTATTTGTCTGCAAAGGAGAGAGGAGGCATTTAATAGCTCCCTCATCCTCCTCTACAGGGTGTGAATAAGAAAGGTGAAGTCTTGGGTCTGTCCCTCTTTTCTGCCTCTTGCAGAGTGCTGAACCAATAAATCATGGAGGAAAAAGAAAGAGTGATGTCTTAGAGTGGGACCTCCGAAGCAGAGCATTATATTTGCACCTTGTTTTAAGACTGTGCCTAAAGTCGACGGCAAGTCCCCCTAGGGTTTCTCACTGCTAGCACGTACAGAGCTCGTAAGGTCAAGACTTCCGTGTGCCAGCAGGCTGGTAAGTGTGATAGCCTACATTTTGGCTGGGCTGAATTAGGAGCTTTCTAGACTGTGTAACTTTATAAAGTTTGATCTGTAGATTCACAGTGTAACAACTCCTTTCCGTTTCACTGAACTGAGACGTTTCTACACCAACTGGTCAGAAAACGTTTATCTGAAATTTGCAGTGATTCTTATCTTTTGCAAGGCTTTTTTTGTTCTCTCTTGGTAAGTTCTAGAGACTGGACTATGAATCTTCATAAAATAAAATCAGACATCATCTGCTGCTAGACTAACCTTGTTCTCTGGAAAACTTAGAAAGCAAACTGAGAATTAAATCGTATTTCCTTACGGCAAGCTTACTGGAACACAATAGGTAGTTGATCACTCATAAAATTCCACAACTATGTTTAGAAAAAACARTGTAATAACATTCCCTATCAACATGTTAAAATGTGTCTGAGGCTGGATAAGTTCAGACCAGCAGCTGAATAGCACTATGAGTCACGCTTTGATTTGCTCTCTTTACAGGACCAAGGAAGAATGAGGGTTTCTTTGGAGCTGTTACTTTCAGAGTCCTGCCTTTCTTGCTGTGAGGTTGCTGATTTAGAAATTTTAGAGATTCAGCCAAGCAAGGAAAAGCAAACATTGTCTGACTGCTGATACTATTGCATAGCAATCAATAAATTTCCATTGAACATCTTAATTTTAGATAAAGTGATTTCTGACGGAGCAGAAAATTCTCCTGCTCATACAAAATAACTGCATTCGGAAGTAGAAGACTAGTAGATATTCATAGTCATGGGTTAGGATAAAGGGACCTGTACGTGCTATCAGATAGGTTCTGAGAATGGACAGTGTCTGTCCGAAGAAGCAGAAGTTCTAAAATTCTTATGATGAGCATGTGATTCGGGATTTTATTTGACAGTGAGAGAGAAGGGAAGGAAGCGGTGGAATATATACAACTTGATATTAACCTGGACTGGAATTGTAAGAAAAATGTGTTTTAAAGATAAACTACATGACTGTGATACTTTAATGTCCTTCTCCATTCTGTGACTTCTGAAATTGCCAGGATAGTATGAAAAACACTGTGATTTTGTGTGGTATTTCTAGTTAGCTGTGATGCAGAAAATGTTGTTTCAACCCTYCTATGCTGTTTTCAGACCACTAGTTAAGAGAAGTTACTAGTCTTTTGTAATTTTGTTCTGAGATGAGATGAATCTCCATGCTTATGAGATTCTCAAGGTAGGGTGCATTACAGACAGCAATTTTGATTTAAAAAGGATGATGCCCAAACAGTGTATGAAAAACAGAGTTGAAGCTCTTGTTTGTCACTTTGTGCTCCCAAATCCCATAAAGTTAATGTTTACATGGTTATAGTCCAGTCCCTATCAAAGTTCTGTATATGGAAAAAGGATGATTTTCTTGGCATTTGAGATACTTTATTGTGGTTGAGAATTAGCTGCAGAGAGAACCCCTCCCCTTCCCAGCCCAGGGAATTACTTTATACAACAATCTCTCTCATGATCATTTACAGGCATAATGAATTTTATGACTCAGTGTATTGAGTATTTGCTGCTTGACTGCTAGAACAATACAGTTACCAAGAGGCTTTGGAGCAGTTTGGGATTTGGGAGACATTTTGTTAACATATTCCCTTCAGTGAATCTGAGCCCAATTTTATGATAAAGAAACAAAATTCCTTTAATGAATAGACTTTTTATCATGAAACTGTCTTCTACATCTATATGACAACTCAATTAGTTTTTAGGCTCCAAGAGTTGTCTTAAAACACATAAAAAGTGTATGATATGCTTTATACAATACATATATATCATATATATATATGTTTCAAGTTATGCTGAAATAAGTGTTCATTACTAGAGACCTGGCCATTCATATGACCTTCATGGTCATGGTCAGAGACCTCACACTTCACCTAGCATCACTGAGGAACAAAAACTATCCAAGGCTTTACCTCTGAGCAAAATTGCCCCCTGTTCATGCTTTATTTATTTGGAAATCTCTCAAACAAACAGTGAATGTTGCTCTGTTTTTCACAGACCGAGAGCCACAGTTCTTCGGTAAAGCATTCATCCCTGCCCTGTCCCCAGCATCCCTCCGCTGTGCTGTCCACCCTCCTCTTGGAATGCACCRGTACTGTCCTTGTAAATCCTGAGAATAAATGCAATAAATGATGTTCCTTGCTCAGTGATAATTTTAGTGGTCTAAACTGACAAAGGAAGCASCATTATCCAGCTTAATGGCTGGGGAAATCGGGACAGTAAGAGGTTCAGTGGCTAACTTAAAGCTACGAAGAGAGTCAGTGGCATAGAGAGAGAGAAAATCAGAACCCAAATCTTACGTACCAGACAGTCCTTCTTCAAGACAGTAGAAGTCACATTTCATCAATGAGCTGATTTAGGCTGAAGCAGAATTTGCTATATCAATTACGGAGTAACATTATTGTGTCTAACTTGGCTAAACCCCTGAATGAACCAAAGGTCTGGCAGGGCCAAAAGGGCCCCAGTCAATTCTGCTAACTGTGTAATTCTTAAACAGAGCTGAATTCTCCTAAACTGTATTTATGCTAAATTTCATGGCACCTGATGACCTCAATTAAAACCTTTCAGGGGAAATCAGAAGTGCCAGCAAGGTCCTGCAAGATGAATGTCTATGGCTTTCTCCTGCTAACTGCTGATATAAACTTGGTGATTTTAAAAAAGGTTTTATAGTCAGGCTGCTGCTGTTTTTATCGAAGGTGTCAGAATGCCAGTAGAGATAATGTCTCACTGAATGAGCAGCTTGCTTTCCCTGGTCCCTTCTCTAAAGCACCTAACAGATATCATTAGCATCCAGATAAATCTCCCTTTATGGTACATTTGGTCACAAAGAAGAATAAGGTTGTGTTTTCCTAAGGCTCCCAAGATTACACCTAGYATGATCACTGACAAAGAGCTTAAACTTTTGTGACTTTAATGGCCTTTACTGGACAAGCCTGTAATGACCAAGGAGGGAGAAAGTTCATAAGAATGGGCGTAGAATTAATTAAGAATGGGCAAACAAGATGAAAGCTTGTGTGCCTGTGGGCTTTAAAAACTTAATATACAAATACATAACACAAATGGAAGGTACAGRGAACTGTGCCTTCTGATTCCAGATGCATACGTGAGCACCAAATTCCATGCAAAATGCCATGGATCTATTCTGTTTTTATATCAGTTGGAAATCTGATCTGAACTTTTGAATGTGAGACAACAATGAGTGTTTAATTGTGAAAAAAAGAAGATAAACTCAAGCATGTGTAGCCTGCACATGTGAATACTGGCAGTGGGTACACAGGGCAGAATGTTGGGTGTGCAAATAGCACTAACAAATTGTTCAAAAGCTCAGCTTTGTGCAACATTCAATGTTTCTGTGTGGCAAATTGTCTTCACTTTATTGTGTACATTTTTATTTATGCAAATATCTCAGACTGCAGCTTTAAGACACAGCCCTGTATCCTCTTAAATTCTCTTATCACACCTCACTCACACAACTGAAAAACATGTACATGCAAGAATTCAAAAATAAAAGTCAGATGATTACTGTTCCTGAATAGCACCTTCTTGAAACGTAGATGTGTGTATTTCTGTTTCTTCTTGTGACCTAGGGATTTTAACTTAAACTTTTCTAATGAATAAAAAGGGGTTAAGAATTTTGCTTTTTGATTTGAACAGGAAAGACACATACTGAAATAACTATAGAATTGGGTATTTATTTTGAATTCAGATCAAGAATTTTTGAAGGTTCAAATACATTGTCATGGGTTTAGTTGCGAAGAGTATTTGAATATTTCTTGACATTGGTGATAAGCAAAAGCTTCATAAAATGTCCTTCATGACAGGAAAGTTTTCTGCAATGATGGGATTAAAAAATGTAACTCTGAAGAGAATATATTTTTAATTGCATGTCAGTTCTAATATTTCAGACTTGAGAATTAATTGTCCAATTAGGAAAAAGTTTAGGCATATTTTTAACTGCACTGACCCACAACATAAATATATTTTGGATATAGGTAGGGTTTGTTTGAATTATTTTAAATCCCCACAATCACAAGTATGCAACAACTGCAGTCTCAAATTGTTCATTTAATGTTAATCACAGCCATTGCAATGTGGAGCCAACCAGCTCTAAGGGATGTGACCTTATCACAGTGGACAGATGGCAAAAAATTTTCAAGCCGTGTTAAATCTTTTTCTTCAACACTTTTTTGTTCTTAACATATTTACTGCTGACACCATATATCAGTGTTATAGCTTCTGTTCAGGTGAATACGATCAGTTGGTAGTAATAAGTTCAGCTCTGGAAACCTTTCAGCCATTGCTTTTTGAGCCATTTCTGTAAATTCACTGTGTGGAAAAAACAAGAAAGGGAGGGAGAGAGGCTTTTGGAAACCCTTCAGCTTGGCTCAATTCCCATGCAGAGAGCAGAATAAATTAATGCAGACACTGTGTTTCCTTGGCTCAGATGTCAAATTTTCTCTTGTTTGGAAAGATCAGTAGCAGTGTAGAATAGTGGAGAAAGGGGTGAGTGGAAGACGAAAGAGAATTCAAATATGCTTGAGAAAGCTGAACGCCGCCCTTACAAGATCTATTAACTGCATTTGTAACAGAACTATGTTCCCTTGCATTAGTGCTGCGCCTCCGCTCCCCCACTGAGGTCTGTGATCCTAGTGAAAGAACTAAATAAAGTTTAAAAACACAGTCATAAAAAATACATTCACAGTTATATCGTATGATTTTATCAAGGTCTTCATCAATAGAAGAAACAAGAACACCCCATCCAGAGAGTCATCACTCAAAGGTTGGCAGAGCAGGTTTCGTGGGAGAGGAAGGCAAGGGAGTAGGAGATCTGTGTCTCTCTGCAGCAYGGAGCACTCAGCCCTGATCAGAAGAGCTGCAATGTTGTGCAGTTACAGATGCGTCCAGCTGTGGGTCCACAGTATGTGTCCCGAAGTGGAAGCCCCCAAGTGCAACTTAGAGTTGTATGTGCAACTAGACCCAACACCCAAWAACTCTGAAAAATGCAAAGGGCTGTGGTTTCAGGAAGGAGTAAAATCCTCAAGCTCTCTTTACTGACTGATAGACCTACTGCAAATGCTAATGTCTAGAGGCCTGTATCTGTATATGATGCTAATCAGTATTTCCATTAGCTTCAGTGGTGACAAGCTGGTTTCTGTGGATCTAGGATTTGATCGTGAAAGCTCTAAATGGTGCGTCTGAGACATGAGAGAAAGAAAGGTGGAGGGCAGCTGGCTACATTTTGGGAATCAGGGACCAACTTTTAATCAATTCTAAGTGTTTTAAGTTCCTTAGGACCTTTTACAAACAAACAAACAAAAAGTTTAAAAATTTGTTTAAAATAATACCATAATGTTCTGTTATTTAGGTAGCATAACTCTTAACTGGCTCACTGAGCGTACCTGAGGAATTTGCCAGAATGACTCTCTAGAAAAGGTAAGTTTCTTCTCACTTCATTTTAGCCCTCTAAAAAACAGCAAAATTAAGAATGTTTTGGACTACAGAGGAAACCGAAGCATTTATTTTAGACAAAAGACTTAATATTTAACAGAGGCACCTACTGAGTATCTTAACTGKGAAAATAAGCTCACACAAGGAGCTTAGATTGGTGTTAGGCATGTATGTTTAGCCGAGTTTTGCTGTCTAACATGCTCTAGGTGACCCTACTTGAGCAGGGAGGTCGGACTAGATGATCCAGAGGATCCAGAGGTCCCTTCCAACCTCAACCATTCTGTGCTTGAGTTGCATGTAGCCTGAGAGATGCAAGGAAAGTAATAAGGGAAAGGTTGTCAACGGTGAGGTTGGTGAATAAGATTTATGCCTGGGGAGCCCTCTCACTTCATCCCAATGATTCCAGCATCCCAAGGTCCAGAGAGAAATGCTGGCAAAGACAAGCATGTGCAGGGCAGGGAGTCTTGGGAGTGACTGAGTGAGGAGTGTAGTTTTTTTATCTGACCTGCCYGCAGAAGAATGCTATTTTTTCACTTTGTTCCTGATGCTTCTTGGGGAAATAGATCTGATATGAATGACAAAACTGCAATAAAAAAAGACTGATTTCTTATCTTTCAGGCAACTAACTCCYTCTCTCCCCTTCCCTGCACCAAATTCTGTGCTAACACAGCTCAGCACAGTGATCTGCTAACTAAAGATAGCTCTGGCAATATAGGTGTACTAATACACATACTTTCATTATTTATTGTTTTCTCAYACAGATCTTAGTATTTTCATTTTTCCTCTGTGTCTACTGTGTTAGATTTAGGATGCAAATTGTCAGGAACGTCAGGAACACGAAGTATCCTTTCATTGCACTTACAAAGACTTCCCAGGAGACCTGAGCCTACCTCCGAATAAAAACTTGACTATCCTGCTGTAATTATTGCTGCTGGTGTTTATTTGCCTGTTTGTTTTCTTCTAGTTGTGGAAAGTAAGAATCATTCACCATCCCCCATAAAACACGGCGAGTTAATTAAAATAATATTCAGGCAGTGCACCAAATCTGGAGCCTTTGCAGAGTGGTTTCCATTTATATGAGAAATCAGTGACCTGGGATGTGGAGGTCTAGGGTGGATGAGAGGGGAGGAGGAAGCTGATTTCTCATGGCAATTCCTTCCCTGCACACCTCTTTCCTTCTGCTGGAGCAGTGCACAGCTGGGATCTGGTGTGACAGTTATTAGCCAGAAAACACGGCTGAATGTAAAGTGGCAAGACAAACCGAGGAACTGCCATGCTACTGAACCAAAACTGAAGGAAAAGGTGCTGGTGAGTGAACTGGAAAGATGAAATGTGTACTTGGCTGGAATCTATAATGAAGCATGCTGCATTTGGCTTGGCAGCAGAGACTAAGCACTTATCAAAAGCAACATATTCTCAAGTAGCAAAAGGCGATATTGTAACTACGTGATTGCCAAGCAGACCTTGTAAAACTGTATAGAGAGTTTCTTAGTGTAGTTCAGTCAGAAGGAGAAATAGATCCTTGTTGGGCTCTCAGGAAGAAGGGAGACTGATACTCATCTTGRCTTACAAAGGGTGGGACATACAGCAAATGGGGATTTCACAGAGCAAATTTTTCTTTCTTTTTTTTTTTTTCCAGAAAGTACCACCTATGCTGACAAGAGTCCAATAGGGTTCACAAAAAATGAAGCCAGTAAGTAAGAAATCRAAGACTGAAAATCTTTATGGTAAATTTTAAGTCAACAAATATTTMATTCAGAGATGTATTTCCCCAGTAAGAAATTCATGGATAAATTTGTAAGTGGGTAAAAAACATCCTAGACTCTTTTAAATCTACATTATCTTCTATAATAATTTACAGGTTCTAAATGAAATCACAGGACCAGCCACAAATTCCATGCTTTGTCTTAGACTATAGCTAAGATTAGAAGGCAATTATTCATCACCTAATGTTTCCTTCTATGTTCCTTCTATGAAGGAAGCAGAAAAGAAAACACAAATAGATGATATGACTTTTCATWGCTGAAACCCTTTTTATTCAGAGGCACAAAGCAGCTATGATTTGGATTTGGTCCAGTGTAACCAGGAACAAGTGTTTTGGTACCTGCTGGTATTGAAAATGAGGAAAAGGTTCAAGGATCCAGTCCTAAGAGGCAGCCTGATTATTTCTTAATTTCAATGGACATGAACTTCTGTTCATTTACTATAATTGAGCCTTAGTCTACCCCAATCTATAGTGAGAGATTTAAAATCATATTGCATATTAGCATATACATGTATATGTTATATAAATAAATRTACACAATTTACATACTCACCTTGCAGTGCCAGGAACTTAAAGAATGCACCGACTTGCCAATACAGAGCAGCACTAATTACAAAGTGGCGATTGTCTGTGATTTCATTACATGATTAATGAGTCTGATTTTCCACCGTGCGACTATTGATTGAAACTGCGTCTAGTAATTCTTTATGGATTTAGTACTCCAGCTATTCAAACTTAAACAAAGATACATATGAGATATARGAATAACTTTTTGCATAGCTGTTTAGCTCACATGCAAGCAATTACATGACTGATGCTGAGGACAGGGGACAGTTTGCTATAGTGCCTCCAATAGAGCGGTCTGCAAGAGCCYGGCCGGTTGTCGAGTAGTTACAAAAGATGAGAAAGATTCTTCAGACCTTTCAAAGTGGCCATGCAGTTACTGAAGAATTACAGATTTTTTTTTTTTTTTTCATCTTTTGTAATATAACAGACAGTAGCAAAGACAAAACTGGATTGGAGTAGCAGCTTGCTCTGTCAGCAATGCAAGCTGAATTAAAAAGGAGAGAAAGAATGACTCTTTCTCTGTAAGCTAAGCCAGACAGTTGACAATCTAGACTYATTTCAGAGTGGAAATGTATGGCTGATTTGTCTCAGGTATTTTTGATTTAAGTTACATTTTCAATGGAATAAGGACAAGTGAAAAATGGTGAAATGAAAATAAAAATTAATATATAAAAAAGTATATCAGAGAAGATATTGAACTGTTCAGGCACAATATACAGCCCAAAGGAAGAGATACTCTAAATTATCAAGGAAAAAAAAAAGAGTATTAAAAAAATGGATATGCAGCTGACTTTAAAAAGAAATAGTATCAATGCTTCAAGAAGACAAGCCATGCTTGTGAGATTTTTACAGGAAGAAGGAAGCTAAAAAAGAGTGGTAAAGAGATAAAAGATGCTGCCGATCTTCTAAACAGTGAACTGGGTAGAAAGAGACAAGAGAAGGGCATCAGAGAGTTGAATAGAATAAAAAATTTAGGTGTAGTGGAAAAAAAACATTAGGCAAGCATTGTGTTCTGTGTGTCATTAGCAGTTTGATCAGCTCTCAGGAACCGAAGTTCACTTTGATGCAGCCCACACTGCTACTTGTATAACGGGAAAAAGGGTAGGGAAAAAAATGATAGAAGGTATTCAATCAGCAAGAGCTACATAGAGAGTACTGTATTTGAGGTGAAAGTAAACAGACAGAAGAAGTATTTGAGCTGTAAAAAAAGATGTCTAAAGAGAGACTCAGTAGCTGCATTTTGTAGTCAGCAAAGACTGGTCCAAGACCCAAGGGAGACACTTTGGACTGGGCACTGATGGAAACAATCTCATTTCCTTGCAAGGGAAAAACAATGAATAGTACAAAAGGTGACTAATACACATTGCGGTGCCTCTATGAGGGAGGTGGTAGAATGAAGAGGAGGAACAAGATGCCAAAACATGGTGGTGATGTCGATCACATACTTGTCAAAAACATGGCTGTGTAGCGCTAAATGATCCAGAGCCAGCGAGGAAAGGAGAGGTCACCAGAGGAAAATGCCAGGTCCTGCACCTGGGGAGGAATAACCTCCAGCTGAACATTTGGAAAGCAGCTTTGTAGAGAAGGATCTGGGGATCCTAGCAGACAACCGGTTGCACAGAACCAACMGTGTGCCATGGCAGCAAAAGCCAACAGCATAGAAAGACTATCATCAGCAGGCTGACAGAGGTGGTCCTTCCCCTTTGCTCAGCACTAGTGAGACCATATCTGAGGTGTTGCGTCCAGTTCTGAGCTCCTCAGTAGAAGAGAAACATGGACATGCTGACATGAGTCCCGTGAAGGACAACATAGATGGAGGGATGGGGGCACCTCTCATATGAGGAGAAGCTGAGAGAGATGGGACTGTTCAGCCTGGAGAAGAGAAGGCTTGGGGAAATCTTATCAATGTACATAATACCTCATGGGGAGGAAGTAAATAGGATGGGCCCAAACTCCTCTCCGTGRTGGCCAGTGGCAGGATAAGAAGCAATGGGCACAAATTGAAATGCAGGGGATTCCATTAAAACATAAATATCCACCTTTTTTACTGTGAGGGTGGTTGAACACTGGAACAGRTTTTCCCAGGGATGTTGTGGAGTCTCCATCCTTGGAGATATTCAGAACCCCACAAAACCGAGCCCTTAGCAACCTGCTCTAGATGACCCTGCTTTGAGCGAGGGCTTTGACTAGGCAATCTTAAGAGCTATCTTCCAGCCTAAGCTGTCCTGTGATTCTCTGATTCTATTAAACTATCAAGAAAACTGAGAGAAAAACAGTTTACCTTTTAATGAAAAAACATAAAGAATATTTGCTGAGACACTTCATTAACCTTCTTGAAACCATCTTAAGCCAGATGTAGAAAACTGAGAAGAGTTCAACAGCTACATGCTGAGCCCACTACTGTCCTGCATGGTTTTAAGTAAGGCTTATTAGTTGTCTCTTTTGTTCAGTGACTGGCATTTAAGCTTTTATGGGGGGATTACTCTCTCTTTTCCACACTTGAGGCTAATCATCATCATAATAACCATAATATTTTATTATTATATTTTTTTAGTAATTTTCTACAACTGTGAATGATACAATTTTAAGTGTACTATTTGAAGAGATGCCCATTAACTTCCCAGGAACTTCCAGTCAGGAATGTGAACATTTGTGTGGGAAGGCGCTTCTAATTTCTCTCCTTCATGCATCAATCTGCTTTTCCTAAAGCTACTTTTCTTTTCATGTTAGCATCCCAAGACTCCAGGGGCATGTTTATCATGTAGTTTCTTTCTGGCACTGCTTTCTCCTTTGTTAGTTCCTGGGGGTTCAGGAAACTGTCAGAGATGCAATTTATGATGATTTTCTGATGTCAGGTTAAAGCAATGTTCTTAAGGTTAAAAGTGTTATTGGGTTTTAACATCAGGCTAAAAGCTCTTGTTTCTCCTGGTCTGCTTCATTTAATTAGAGATTCTCTGGAAACCTCTCCATGTGTCATTCTGCATTTAGAGACTAGAGGGAAAAGTGTGCCTTGGTCTTATAAAAAGACATTGAGTTTCCCTTGTTCTTTACATGGAATAAACCCATGGAAGAGGTTGATAGTGCTGACTGATAGCTCCAGAGGATAGTCAAAAGACAGGCTGAGAGTGRTAACAGTAATGTTTATGTTTTGATATCTACAGATGAGTCCGGAGTTGTATACTAACTGCATGACCTGAGGGTGAATAGGAAAACACAGAAATCTTGCAAAAGATCCTAAAATCTCCATGGCTGGAAAACTGAACAGGTGGGAAAGCCTGCTATTGTAATGAAAGGCTTTTTGTGCACTATTGGTATGTAGAAGAATGTTTGTACCATGAAACTTTAGAAAGGATATATATATATTATCCTGCTTATAATGATTTTTACTTCCTAGTTTTTAATGAGGTTATACAGTCTTAAATCTATGCTRGGAATGCATCGAATTAGAGGATCACAACTGATGCCTCTCTAAGGCTCTCTACTCTATACTGATCTTCAGTTTGAGAATGAAAGACTAKCTTTTTCTGCTCTGGTATGAGTGTGGGATTTGTTTGTTTGTTTCCCATTAATGGAGAGCTTTAATATATAGTCTGGCACTGATGTGAAAAATGGTGACACTTCTGTCATTTTAGGGAGTAAATGATGAGAGAGAACCCATGAGAAAGACGAAGTGAGGGAAGAAACTTTCTCTGAGGGAAGGTAAGTGAAATTATAAGTCAAGAATGTTTTACTTCCTACTGTTTTATAGTTCTTGGTAATTTTTCTGTTTCTGTCACAAGTCTCATTATGAGTAAATTCTTCCTGGTGCTCCTTTTAGGGGAAAAGTACCAACTATCAGCTTCATGGAGAGAGCACATTAAGTCATTTCAGTGAGAGCTGAGACTAGAACCCAGATGGCTAATAAAATAGAGTTACAGCACAACCATTTTATCACTCAGACTTTTGGAAGACTTGATGCAAATTGGATGTTTCAGTAGGCCACACTAATCCAGTATATGTTTCTGCATTAGCTGCATGCAGGTAAGTGATAGATAGGGACTTCCTTATTGAAGTATCTCATGCATATGCTTAGATGGCAGAGATTCAAAAATCTGCTTTTGCAGGCTGAAATTCATCCTTCACAAATAGTATTTGGATATTTTCCATCTGGAAATACTTGATTCAAGTTTGCTTCTAAATTTAAGAATGGCAGAGGAAGAAGAAGGAGAAAAAAAACCCACAATAAATGTTGTGGTGCTCTCCTTCAAGTAACTTGGAGAGCCTGCTCCTTATTGAACATGCTTCCTAGATGATGAATTTTGACCTTTGTGATTTCATAGCACTCAGAATAATGTCTGGAGAGTGTGCTACCAGAATATTTTAAATCTAAAGGCCATGAAGTTTACCAACAAGTTCTTCAGAAAAAAAAAAAATAAAATGACAGCTTTGAGTATTCAATTTGTAGATGTCTAACTTGAAATATATCATTTTCATGTATCATGTGTCACCATGCATCATTTTTTAATGCTGGGTGTCTCTGCCTGCATTCTGATACAGACGTGTGCTGTCTGAGTCTAATACAGGCTTGATGGTTATGGAAAAACCTCTGTACTCATGTTAACAAGCTATAAAGACAGAAAGGAAAATTGTAACCATCTCATTTATACCTCCTATATTAACAAAGACCATAGAATTGTCCTGAATTGACTCCTGTGTGAATTAGAGGATAATTATTAGGGAGGAAAAAAAAAAAAAAAAAGAACAAAACACATCCCATCTCCATTAAAATTGCCAGTGATGGAATCTGAGGCACTAAATCAGTCTGCAAGTCAAGCTAACTGCAGAAAAGATCAATCTTCTGCATATGTTTCTCTGGATAAATAAGAATGGGAAATGCGTTACTTATATAAAGAGGGTACAATATGCCTTAAGAATAAAATAAATAGCAATGCATTGAAGGAAAAGGGGAAAATTACATTTTTTTTATACCAAGTCATAGGTTTGGTAAGTTACCTTCAGAGATTTGACAAATAAGGACATAGATAAAAGCCTTATTATAATATTTAACATCACATTTGAACAAAGTTGAACTACCTGGATATCTTTCACTGAGAAGATAATTTATTTCCTCCAGGGAATATGTTAGATCTCCTTTGTTTGGATTTCACTAAAACATTTGATATGATGCACATAGGAAATGCTAATGATATTTGAGAAGAAAGGAAAGAACACTGTAATTGTATGATGGATAAGGAGTTGACTACCCAGGCACATGTTAGCTCTTTGAAAGCTGAATTGTATTGCTAGAGAACAGATATTAATGGTGTTTCTCCAAGACTAGTCAGGACAGAKATTTCTGCTATTTTTTACATTATTTTTTATAAATGACTTTGGTATAAAATCCATCAAATTAACAATATATCACTAAGTTTAGCAARGTAGAAGCAGATACTCTATACAGTTACTTTCTAGTAACACATAAAAATAACCTCTGGCTGTTATGTCTTTTCTTAGAGTAAAATTAGTTTTGCAATAAGCACTAATTAATTCATTAATAACAGCTAAATCTCTAAGGAAATAATTTAATAACATTCCTAGTGATCTTAAATACAGTCTTTGACTACCCTTGGCCCATGGCTCATGAAAAGTTTACCCGGCAGCATACTAGGAAGGAAGAAGAAAGATCTATGCAAACAGACAAAGATAAGATGAACATTAATGATAATACATTAGTATGTTTATGCTGCAAATTAGAAGAAGATTTCTAACAATTAAGCTAATAAGACTCAGGAAAGAACCACCCATCTGGGAAAACAAAAACAGGAAATCTAACCAGTTTAAGAGGAGGTTGTGTCATGGAAGGGATGACTGCTGGAAAACTGTGTCTGTGATGATGCTTGGTTATCTCTCAYTATTTCTCATACCTCTGTATCTTATAGTTACTGCATTCTAAAGTGTATCCAAAGATATTTATAGAGGACTTTCCCCCACCAATTTACACCTGTGAGGGGTTTCCTGAAGTAAGTGACCTACCACAGCTGCTCCTTGTAGAGGAGTTTCTGTGGTGTGGTGCTGGGGTCTTTGCTCTTCTGCTATATGCTGGTCAGCCTGCAGCAAAGCTGTGCGTGTCAGGTACTTTCTGTGGAAAGGAGGAARAGATGTGTGCTTTTATTTTCTATTGAGAAGAAATTATTGGGGCTAGAGATGGTAGGTAAGTCAAGCTTTCAAGGCGAGATAGTTCTACCATTCCTGAATTGTGGCTTTATTATTCAAATGTTTTGTTTCAACAGAACCAAACTGTAGGATTGACACTAATAAATTCATCAGCATAAATTGTCATCCATTTATTAACTTACAGTTTGTTTGCAAYAAAAATTCAAACCACTATAGTCAAAATTATCTCAATAAATATAACCAGTTACGGATGTAATTATTACAGCATGTATTTCAAAATGCAGCCTTATTTACACAGGACACAGCAGTGATTAAGACGGCTTGAATTATGCTAACTACAGCACTGAACTATCTTTATAAAACCATCTGAGAAGCACAGCAATTTGAGTTCAAGGGAGAGGCAGAATTACAAGAAGGCTAATGATAATTGTGTTTAAGGTCATTGGCAAGTAAAGTACTTACTGTACAGGAGCCTTCTGTCAGAGACAATTATGGTGAAGGGCCTTTGAATGGGGTCGAAACGCTCAGAGTGTATTTCTGTGACAGCTTTGTTCTTACAATATTTATTCTGTTTCTAGTTTATCTGTGGCACCGTATTAAATTTAGAGTGTCACGAGCCAAGTGGTTCATGCAAAACTAAATTGACAGAGTGCAATGATGTTGTAGTTACACCACAGTCTTTCCAATAATGGGAACGCCTTGCCAGATCAAAAGCATCTCCCAGGACCTAGAAGATGGTGCCAGTAGTACTGTTCACATGGATTGTGAAACCACTGTATGCTGTGCGGAGAGTCTGAAGTAGAGAAAGAAATCCTGGGACTGGACTTTTTGTAGCTGGTCTTCAATGCACAATAGAGCATTGTAAAACATTTCCTTTTCTTATTGATTGTGCATTTGTTTTAATGAGTTTTGTTTTAATTTTCCTTTAAAAGGGGAAAAAAGATGAGCTATTAACTTTGCATACTTAGCGGTATCAAAGCATCTCACAGTATTTACTTTGTTTAATCTCAACACAAACTTTGGTGCTGTGAATATTGCAGATTGAATCACTTGACTGGTCAAGTAATTTGTGTGTTGTTTCCTCAGCTGTGGTGGAGTAACCAGCCACCACTGTCCAGCACTGTGGTTTGGYGACCTAACCACGCTGCTAAGCGAAATAACGTGGACCTCCTAACGGGTGGCCTCAGGACTCCGAAACAGCAAAGCAGCTGAAATTGCAGTASGGTGTGTGAAAACGTGGTTCACACAAAGGACATATCACCAACCATTTGGGGCTAGGAGTCAAATACTAGCAGATTTTGAGTTAACCCGCTCTAACTGACTCTGTTTTGAGCGGGCGGTTGAGCTAGGTGATCTCAAGAGATGCCTTCCAACCTTAGCTGTTTTGTGATTCTGTATTAAACAGAGATATATCTTAAACCAGCCACTCCTACCTYATCATCAAATTCATAATGGATGCTGAACAAAAAATCATTTTTTTCTTGTTTACAAAGAAGAGAAAATTCAGCTAGTTTTGCTGTTCCCTTTTGAATAAACRTAATTTCACTGTGTTGAAAGATCTGAATATTTTTTACAATTCCTGTGCTTTAATATGGGCCCATTTACACAGTTCTGAGGAGATATCAGACTTCAAAAATAATACATGTGGCAACAGGCTGATTCCTTCGTAGTGTGGTCCATTTCCTTCTCTGATAAGGAAAGAGGAGGGGAAAAAAAGAAGAAAAGAGAAAGAAAGAAAAACATATTTTTGTGCTTGATCGTGAGGCAAAAGCCATTCAGGAAGATAGTTCTGTGTGTTTTTAAGCAGCTCTGAGATGCACATCCAACTAGCGGCATTTGATTTCACTGTTAATGGTACCATCTCGCTGGCATGTCTGAAGAGCTTTAAATATTCATGAGTTTCTTAAAGGCTTTTGGAAAGAAAGTGCTAGAAAGGAGCACTAACATACTGATCTTTTTACTAGCCTGTGTCAGCAAGAGCATGTTAAATAATTAAGTCAATTTAAGCCTTTTTTCCACTCAGGAGGAGGTTAAGATCAGCAGCCCCAGTGTGCTGGGAGAAACTACCTTTGCCACTGAACTGGTACTTTTAGGCCTAGGGAAGCAAGAGCATAATAAAAAATAAAAGGTTGAATCCCGATAAAAAGTGCACTAAAATACATTTGTCCTGGGTGAGGACGTTAGCCCAGCGATATCTGAAGCACCGGAAGAGTGGGAATTTTAACTAATTCAAAATGGGCATAAAGAGCACATCTAGATGATGAGAACACGTTCAGAGAGACACAAAACTTTCAGAATTCCACTTAGAGTCGCTGAGCGATGTTTGCTCACGCGCGCACAACACCCGGACACGAGTGCCAGAGGCCAGAAACGGTTGTCAAAAAATCAAAACTTTTGGGGGAGCGTATTTTCCAGTTCGAAATTTTTAGTCCGGAATGGAATTGAGGTTAAAAAATGTCAAACTGCCTCAGAATAAGTAATTCTCGAACCTCGAACTTTGCATGGAGATGAAGGTTTGATTTCCATCACTAATTAGTATGTAGCTGTGTGTACAAACCRGGAGTGTTCCAGCTGGGAGGGTTAGAAACCTCCTTCTTCTGCAGCGTGTGTTTAGAGAGTTGATACCATGCACCAGGAGGTTCAAACCTTTGATCTGTAAACGGCAGACTGAAAATGTAAAATAGTTTTCCTGCTGGCAGGTGATGGTTGGGCTGCTAGCTAATAGGGGAAGATTCAAGTCTCTTCCCCCTCATTTTTCATAGCAAATTTGACAGCTCTTGAAACAGCCTTGATAAAGGCTAGAGGAAGAAACTTCATTGGACGGGAAATTTGTTATTTTCCGTGCAGCTCCTTCAAATGGTGTTCAGTTCGTCCTGATTATCGCAGAATAGCAAGCATTTCTACTCAAATAACACATTTTGCTCAAATTCATTGGTAATGCTTGCTTTATTTATAGCTAACTCATTGATTTCCACATACAGAAGCCCAAACACAGCAACAAACTGTACTCACAGGCTCTAGTTATAAATGGGTTTACATTAGAGTGGATCAAGAACACAAAACCCCAAAAAAGAAAAAAAAACACTGTAATAAGAGCAACATTGAGTATATAAAAATGAAAAACTCCTGTTTTAAGTAAGATCAGAGCCAGGTTTGTGATGTGGCTGCAGAATCAGTCTTTTTATAACCAGGCTGCTTCCTGAAGAGGTTCTTTCTCTGGTGCTATTTTAACGTTTGCAAAAGGTGAGGTTATGTCCACACCAACCACAGGAGTACAGGTGCACATTAATAAATAGTCCCTTTTATATGGTTTATGTTTTTTATGTGGCGTTGTTCCCTTCAGGTTTTTTTTCATTAATATTTAAGGAGAAAGTCACTTCACTATGAGATTCATATTTCGGTGAGATCATTCCTAAAATATTTAAAGTGGATAATGCAAGTTTCCAGAAATAGTAATAAATATAGCCTCAATCTCCTGACCCCATTATATCTGCAGGAGGGGAAATATACTGGAGACATTTTAAAAATCCACATGCCAGACTGACCCCATTTTCTATATCAAGAAAGAGAGGAAAACAAGGACAGACCATCAGAAGGTTTCTGAACTATTCTCCTGGCCACAGTGAAGGTCTTTCCAACCTTTTCCTGAGAAAGTATCTGATTAAGAATGAAATCTTTTGCTTTGACATTGGACTAATCCCTCTGCACTTCACTTTTGCATCAGAAACCAGGGGTAATAGCTAGATCATATTGGGTACTGTGGATTCTTTTTTTCTTAAAACTAGAAAAAAATAATAAACATTTTCATAAATTACCTTTCTCGGAAGATTTTCAAAGGAATTTTGAAATGCAGCTTTTGGTTATGAGAAAACCTTCCTATTCCTGCTTCTTCTGCCTAGAGAGAAAAGGAAGAAATTATTTTATTTGCCACTGTTATTTTTCAATCTTTCCTTATTTTTCTTTCTGTCGTATGTGTTTACAGTAACTATCCCCGCATACTTTTTTCCCTGATCATGGTTGAGATTCCAGATATGTTCTTTATGGAGCTATAAATATAAGTCCTCAGAGGTGACTTACAGCCCATCCCTGAGGGTTTAAACTGAAGTAGGAGAGCTTATTCTCAGTGAAGTATGCAAACTTTCAGATAAAATCTAAGCCTTACAAGCTGTTTAATGGGGAATGCGGGCCACTTCTTAACATCCATTCTGGTTTAAGACAAACTGTTTAGAGACTGAGCAACCTGCTTTAAAACTAATTTTATAACTGAAAAAAATAAATAATATTTTGGTTTTTTTTTTTTTTGCTTCCCCTGTGGCTAACCAAAAAAAGAACAAAGCGAACAAAATAATGAAGCCTATTTAGTGCTATGGTGTGTCTTCCATGAGTCAAAGAATCGAATGGTTAAAAATACAAAACGAATTTCCTCCGCCACTCTCTTTATCTCTCTTTACCCTGTTTCCATCTCTTTGATCYTGGATTCCTCTAATCGCTGGGCTGTGGTTCAGTTTTACCAGCTGCAGGTGCGAGACGGTATGAAGCCTTTAACAAACATGTCTTTGGCTAGTGATTAGATGAAGTGTTATGTATTCAGCAACAACTCGTTTGGCTGAATAAATAAGAACCTCAGAACAAATATCCTTTCCAAAGGCAAAGTGCTCCTTCCATCTTGGACTCAGCACTTACTACACTTGTAAATATGCATCAGCATGGCTTGTGGTATGTATGATTAGATACTACATGGGGAGTTTTATTGTTTTATACTTACTACAGCATCAGCAGCAGAGCACAGAGTACATGAAATACAGATAATTGTTGAGGGGAACCAAGTAATTTCAGTTATAGCTATTCCCTTACCGTAAGTGAATGTGTGTTATTTTCTTATTTTGTTTGCAACAGTAATTTCAAGCAGAGTGTAGCTGGAACTCTGTGCTACTTTCCCTTTCTGCTCCTTTTTGAACATGTAGTCATATTGTATTTATACAAAAATATGGGTCACTCCTGTCATGTAATATGAAGTTGAGAAACAACCAGATACATACATAAATCCATTAAATGACTAAGGAAAGCTCATTTAAAACTCTCAGCTGACATCCTCATTACTGCTGTTCAACACAAGACTATTCATGCAATCTGGCTCAGATACCATCAAAAYCATCAAAACCACAGACAGCCACACACTGAGATACAATAAACGTCAAGCCCATTGTGCGTATTTTCTAGAGTTGCTTGACACTGACACCGTGTGTTGGCCAAAGAAGGCATAATCAGGAAGGCAGTGCTCTTCATTGTGGCCATCCCATTGGGATTTGAAAATTACTCCGATTTGACCTAGTAGCAGAAAATGACAAAAAGGAGACACAGTAGGACTTTAGATAGCTACCTAACAGGGGGGAAAAAAAGAAAAAAGAGCAAATACGCTTTTATGTAGAAGATTTTTAAGCCATATGTGCAAAGAGTCATCAATGTAAACATTGTACATCCATGAGATAAACTTCCAGTGAGCAAGCCTGAAGGAAAATCTTCTAAATTTTAATCTCTCTGTCTATTACAGCGAACATAGAAAAATCGGGAGAAAATATCAGTTGTTGTTAAGAGTTCCCCAAGGTGCCCTAGTCAGGACTTTTTGGACCATTTCAACGATTAATACCCACTGATAGCTAGTATTACTGACTCTAAGCAGATCTATCCAGGTTTTGCATTCAAATAATGATCCACCTACTTTGGTTTAGTCTTTCTGGTTCATTTGTCCAGGACATTTCTAATGCTTAGTTGTAGAGCATCTTGGTTTACTCTTTACCGGCTATAGAGGAGAGAGTGGCATTCATTGTATTCCTCTCCTTTCAAATATTGTCCTTTCTGCAATGTATTCCATTAAAAATTGAAAAGTGTGGCATTTGTTTAGCCAGTTTGTGCAAAATCTGAGACACAGGCAGAAGAAGCATGGAAGCATCCTTTCCCAAACAGCAGTGTTGACTGACGGGCCCCAGAAGTGTTTAGGATCTCTGGAAGAAGAGGAGCAGGCATGGAATGGGGATAACAAATTTACTGTGGTCCAACCTTACATCTGGKCTTCTCTGAAACTGTTTTTTCTCTACCTGGAAGTTCTCACCTGATGTAAATGGAGATGTTACCATTTGGGTAGAATTTCGTTGGGAGGAAAAATTTCTTTGATAAGGCTGTCAGATATGTAGGAATCTAGGACATACACAGAGCGTATGTGAAAAACAGCTGTCTGTAAAGCACATTTGCAGTTAGTCTGACACATCTGTTAGAGCTACAGAACATATTCCACAAGTGATCTGTGTGTCATGGATGTCTTAGCTTGACTGAACACAGAAAGAACATCTAGGCAGAAGTACCCCGCAGGTGCAATGCACTGAATTCTCTGGTATGCACTATCCTATGAATGAGTACACATTTTTCTGTAAGAAAAGAAATGAGAAAAAATGGCAATTGTCTGTTAGAAGAAATTCAGAGACACTATGTGCCACCTGCTGKGATATAGCTGACCAAGATGCTGACTCAGCATAGCTTCATATATCCCTTCATGACCTTAGCCTGTTTCCCCCTTTCTGTTAGAAATATGAATTGGAAACTACCATCAGTATTCAGAGTCTCAGCAAAGTGGCTTTTTTGAAGGCCATTTGTCTATTACAGTAACAATATGACCTCCAAGGATTTGGCCCAGTTTGTCTTAAAAATATGAAGTTGGTGATTCGTAGGAAGCGATAATACATAGCTGTGGGACAACATTTGGAGTAACTGTTATTAGTATTAGCCAACAAGTCAATTAACAAAAGTTTATATTCCTTTAGTGACTAGAATTTTTTTAATGAAAAATTTAATAAATTTCCATGAAGATGATAAGAAAGGGAAGCACAAATAAATTTACTTGCTCTGGGTTACTCACAGCAGACTGTGGAAGGTCAAAGATTAGAATAACGGTGTCTTGAGCATTGTTTCTCAACCTTTTAAAGCTAAGAACCATCTAGTTTCCCAAAAAATAAAAATAAAATGTCCGGTGACTATCCCAATAACTCTACCAAACTTYTATTTCTCATTCACAGCCAACTAAGAGCTATGTTAATCTTTGGCTTGCAATCTTGTGCTTGTATTATTTGTTTTTCTTTTCCCCTGTGTCGTTTATTTCCTTTCTGCCTTTAAGCATGACTTCTGTAGTTATTTCACGGACCAATTTCTGTCTATTAGCCCACGGGCAGGGATAGACAAACATTACTCTATTTAAAATCCATCAGAGGTGTATAATTGTAAATGAGAGAAGAAACAAGACTTGCACTTGTAAGCGCACGAATTTCCCTCTCGTGTGGAGCAGAAGCTCTACAGGAATAATCAGCACAGATGTCTTGTTGCAAATGTGTGTATTCATTCTTTTCACTAAGAACTACTATGGCTTGCCTGATGTAAAGAAAAAGTTCTTTTGCAGTTTGGAACCTTTCAGAAAATTCAGAAAACACTGAAATACAAGGATGTATTGCTATGGAGGGGAGAATTTAAAGTAAAGTCCTTGCCTATTTACCCRTGTGAAACCTAGATGTTAATAATTCACATACACTCCACAGAGTTGTTGTGGTGAGATGTGATTAATTAATGTTTATAAAATACTTTATCACTCTTGGTTTGGCAGAGCTATAGTGTATATAGATCCAAGTGATGATGGAGATTACTCTTATTAATTTACTACTGCTGGTCTTAGCGTGTGATCTCAAGAATCTTCTGAAATGTTCATCTCAAACTGAAATATTAGCATATCCTCTGATTTTGGCATCTGTATGTATGTTTTCATCCCTGTTAGCAGAGCAGCAGTGAAATAGACGTAATTCCAAGAAGCTGAAATAAATCATGTTAACGCTGCAGTCCCAAAGCTTGACAAATCTCTACTTAGCACCCTCATCCTAAGATCTTRAAAGTACAACAGTATAATGAAGTTATTTATTCACTCCACTGTATTTTACATCATTAAACTTCGTAACTGATGTTACCAAAATCAGTATAAAAATGTTTCTGAGCTCCAACTGTGGACTTCCACAGGGAGATAATGACAGTGAAGTATTTTCACTGTTAATGGGTTTTTTTAATTGTTGCTTTATGGGCCACTGGCAGAAGACAAACTCGTAATTTACTGGCAACATGTTAAATTTTTTCCAGGTAGTTAATGAGATCCTTAAAGGTATCATCTTGGAAGAAAAGATTTTGAATGAGATGATAGATAAAACATAGTACAAGGAGTTGTCATTGGCTGGATATCCTGAAGAAAACAGGAYTTGGGTGATACCACTCTGCACGAGGACACAAGTGTACACAGATCTATGTGCTAGTTGGTCTATGTGCTGCTCTAGTAACATAAATCCATTTGTCAAATTTTAACCATATTTAAAAAAAGAGCAAGTGGTTTAGATCTATGAAGTTCTAAGAAAAATTCATCAGAACAGGTGGGCAGGGAGAACAGAGAAAACCTACCAATATWCCAGTAACGGTAAAGCTACAGCGTGAGCTTTGCTATTCGTAGACATTAGAGAATTCACACAAAGAACAATCATAAAAAGGATTTATATATGAGAAATTTTCAATTCCTGCTTCTGTTTTCTTAATGGAAGAAATTAAGAAATTAGTTACCAACATCAAGTAGCATCAGAATGTAAAACTACAGGACAGCAAGACTCCTTAGAACTGATCCTTCCTCACAGAACAGCTGTTTATTTTGTTGTTTGGTGTAGATTTTATTCTCTTAGAGGATCAAAACTTTATTTTTCTGTATGACAAAATGTAGATAAAGAGYAAAAATTAAAGTCAAGAAGGATAMAGAATAAAGAAATTAGAGACAAATWCTATGCTAATAAATTAAGTGTACATGGGAATGCTCCAGGACATGGTAGTCAGCTGGAACAGAATATCCTATTTATGCCAGGAAATTACTTTAACTTTAAAAAGTGCGTGTGAATTGTTTACAGAGAATGGTCCCTGAACTGTTCTAACYGACAAATTATGCCAGGAATTTTTTAGGGAAAGTGCTGGTTGGAACAGGTCAAATTAATTTTTGTAAAAATTCTGTCAATCTAATAGCATTAAAAAATCATATTCTAGTGCTTATGAATCTTTCCTAGCTCATTTCAAAATAGTATTATATAAACAGWCACATTATATTAAAATATTTTAAAGTTAATCTAACATTTATCAATCAAAATTAGTTTGCAGTGGAAGTTTCCTTGCTTTTTGGCTAAGTATTTTTGTCAAGTTTTATGAAGAAGAGCAAAATAGGAAGGAGAGGGAAAAAAGCAGGTGTTAGGAAATCAAGATTTTGAGGTTCCCACTAATAGAACAGTGGTCCTCCATGGGAACTGTAATTCTATTCCCTTCTTCTTTGGAGGTCAAGATTCAAAGACCAGACATACTCAGGATGTAGACTGRGGGTAAACAGAGTCTGCTTGCCCCACTGAAAAAATATGCTTACCAGGGACCCGAGTACATTCTTGGTAGTCCTATCAATCCAATGTTCTAGATGAGGATATGCTGTAAGAGTGATTTATTACGTGATGTCTTAGACACAGATCGCCTGCTGGCATTTAATCAAGTTTATTGAACATTTTGGACCCAACAAAATGAAGMTGAAATTTGGAAGTCCTAAGAGTTCTGATCCTCTGTGATCATTTGTATCACCATGGAAGAGAATAAAACATGTATTAGGATGTTTTTGGATTACAGCATCTTGGTCTGCTTGGGTGAGGTGATGAGAAAGCTGCATTTTCTCCGCATTTTTCAATTTATTGTTAATTACTATGATGTTTTGCTCTAATAAATTGTATTCACGCCCAGAATTTTCAAATGGATGCCAATTTTATATAATAATTTATCAGAAAATATGSAGAACTGCTGCATGGAGTGAAATGATAAAACTATTTAGAAAAGATTTATTGCACTGCTCATGTTGTAGCATCTATGACTTAAGATCATAAGTATTTTGCCTTCCTATTCCCAGATCTGACAATGCAGGAGGGCAGATTTAGCAGTGGATATTAAACACCTAAGGATTATAAGCCACATATATCATCTCTGAAAGGTTGTTTTCAATGAAAAGAAGCAGTGTTGAAAACCAATTCCTTTCTTCCAAAATTCCTTGTGTATTCTCATATGTAGGTGCTCAGCATGACAGGGATGTACAGACAGACAGACACATAYGGACACACAACTGAGCTGCGTCATACAAGGAACCATACTGAAGTGATTACCTAGCCATCTGCTGTGGCTGGAGATAGTATTTCTAAATAGTATTCTTTTTTTTCCCCCCTCAAAAAGATGGATACAGAAATATAACAATCACATTAAAAAGTTAAGGAAAGAAGGATAATAATGCTGGTGATACCAGTGAATCCTAAYCATTTCCTCAGCAGTCGCTCATTTTTAACTCAAAAGAGGAAAAATAACAAGACCAAACCAYGAACAGAATTGTTCCAGATGATCTGATCCTCAGACTGTGGATATTTAGCAATAAGGGGTGAACTTGGAACAAAGGCTTTAAGATGAAATATAAAAACTTTAGATGGATTTTCTATGTCACAGACTCTGCAAAGCTTTCTGGCAGTCATAAACACTGGATGAGACACATCCATACTGGTTTTGCCTTGCCTTGCAGAGGGATGCAAATACTTTCCACGGCTACTGCAAATCTTCCTTCCTTAATATATTTCCTGTGCTTAGCATATCATYCCGCCAGGCAACCTGAGATTTTCCTCTGCTCCCTCAAAACTGTTGTCCTCTCATCCACTGTCCTATTTCCACCTGTATCCAAGCTCTGCTACTTAAAGAGGGATGGTAAGTAGACAATAATCTCAAAATAAAGCCASTCAAAGATTAAGCTTTGTAGGCAAGGTTGTATAAAGCACTTGCCTTGGTTTTTTTCATACTGATATCAATGGCAAATCACCTCTTCAGCAAAAACAGAGTTAAATCAAATACCACTTATCAAACCCTTATTATGGGAACACAAAATATTTAGTCAACATAATCTACTACCAAGCACTTGGTTTAGCATATTGGCTTAGCTGTAGGAAGTAAACTAATGAAATTATTGTCATTTGGGAAACAGCCCATTTTCTGGAAGCTTGCCTGGTTGATTTGATCTGAATCCAACATAACTTGATTTMAAAAAAATTTTTTTTGAAACATATAGTAATGCAAATACGCTAACTAGCACTATCTTCATAAAAACCTGCTGCTATGTTAAGATATTCCAGGATGTACAAGAATTTTTATTTTGAAGTGTAGGAAAAACAATAATTTTTGGCCCTTTTACCTGAAATTATCATAGTAATGAAAGTCCCAGTTTCTCAGTTGAGGGAAGAAGYTTTATGCCCTGCAAGATTTAAGCCTTTGTATTATGTCATTTTTTTTTTCTCACCATGTTTAGAATATCATAAAAATGAGAATCACCTTGGCAACATTATTTCTACTGTTCCAGAGAGATAATGGTTTTATGTAACTCTCTTAGTACTGGTTAGTCTCTTAATTGCAATAGAGACCTAACAAAAACAAAGTAATTTTTTATAGCAAACAGTAGCATACTTATGAGGAATTACTAATCTTCATCTGCAGATCTAGTTTTTTTATGCTATTTCGTTTAGAAGGATGCTTAACCTGATAATTTTTAAATTTGATAGAAATCATGTAATAGAAACAAGACACTGCAGATCAAGACATGAGAAACATAATACCGCAATTCTAACATGAAATTGAGGGGACGTGCAYGCATCTAAATTCATGCACCAAAATCTCTACCCAGCTTTTTAGTTGCATGAGAGTCCAAAAACATCAAATTTGTAGCAATTCTYGTAGCTCTGTTACATAGCCAGATTTCTAAGATGCCAAATGTTAGAGGCCATTTCAGATGCATAAATTTGGGTCTGTGGATGGATGAATTCTGTCTTCCAGCCTGAATTCATTTCTGCAGTATGGTACTATTTCCATAGAAGAGGTGGAGAATGCTTGTTTTCTGGCTAACTGGTTACAAAAAGAAGTAAAAAAACTGTTTTGAAGTCTGCAGGCTGACAAGAGCCCAGAACTGAGGTTGGTAGGTCGCTATTTGGACTAATTATAATATGTATTAATTATTTAGAGTATTGAGTAAAGAATGATCTTCACCTAGTGTCCCAATCTGCTTTTTCGGCTACTTTTAAAGAGAAAATAAGCTCTTCTAGATATCTAAGTACAGAGCAATGCACCAGTCTAAGTATCTAAATGAGTTTTTCAGGTAGTATCAGATCATAAAATAAGCAGGATCTCATCCACTACCCTTGAACATTGATTTTTGTTGGCTGACTCAATTATTTTTCAGTGTTGGACTGTAAATCCTGTTGTTCATCTCCCAACACTCCTTACACTTCGCATAAAGAACGTGGAACCCCCCTTTGGCCACCTCATTAAGGAGAGTGGGAGTAAAACCTTGTCATATGAGGTCTGGTTTGTTCCAAATAATACCTTCAACCTTTGGTTATAGGTGCCCTTTTTGTTGTTGTTTTTTTATTTTATTTTTTCTTAGCTAGCTGATTTTCCACATCAAGAAAATTCAGAGTTGACATTTTTTGCTCCAGCCTCTTTGGCAGATTCACCTCCTTCGTCCTCTTTAGTTTTTTCCTTCATTTCTATAACTGGACACTGGGAAATAACACATAATTGATACAGGTGTGGGTGTGCATGTGTGCTTTTTTCTAAGAAGTTATTAATTTCTATCTCTTTGTAGTACTTGCAGAAATTGTGTTGCATGAGATGATACAGCAGAAAATAACTGGAAGAAAGGATTCAAACATATTTTCTATAAAAAATTTCCTTTTTGTGATAAGACTAAAATTTTTTGTAAAATGGTATTACATTTGGTTGTAAAATTTAAATTAAAAAGCCATATTGTAATTTAGGTTCTCATATTCATTAGCAAAACTACAGATGCCATCAAGTAATGCAGAAATATATTAATGCGTATTTTGGAAAAAAAAAAAGAACTGTCATCTGCTACAAGTAGGAGGCTCTTAAAGATGTTTTCAAGCAGCAACAAACAGAATATCTATGCATATTCTCTTTCTCATAGCGTTTAACAAAGTGTCTTATACCCTTAGAGAAAAGATAATGGGAGATATGGTCCTTCATCTGATTCGGTAGAAAAGTGCATCTGTCTTTCTGCAAATACCACTTCGTATGAATTTTAGGTTATCATTCTCATTATAATTAACTCTACTCATCTTGTCAAAAAATTTAAGAGAAAAATTTCATTACTGCTGGATCCTTTTGACTGCCCCCATACRGAGTAAAAGACTGTTTGGAACAGAAGCTATGAATTGTAAAACAACAACAACAACCAAAAAAACCCCAAACCCACACACATTTTGACCCTCTTCAATTTTATCAATGTATGAAGCTGAAAATGCAGCTCCTGCAGTGGAAGATCCATTATAAACTCAGTTCGTTATGCTCCAGATATCATAAGCTGAAGGATAGTGTGTGATAATAGCTGTGCTGTCCTCCTGGACGATTTATAAAAATGTATGATATATAACATCACCAATGGAAAAAAAAAAAGAGCTTCATAATTAGCTTCCACACTTCTCTTGCATTTCAGATTGTCATTTTACTATATTTTAAGCCAAATTTTTAGCAAGCCTAATTAAAGCAGAAAATTATTTGTAGGAAAAAAAAATACAATTGCTTCTTCTTTGTTAATGCTTAAGTGCATTTGCCAAGCACAGAATTCCTTGGCGCCTGAGGCTGCGTTTCTAAGAGGGTTGGAGTTAATCAAGTTAAGGCTGCTGTAGACCTGCCTTCCTCCTTGTCCTGCCAGATTTTGGCTGTTAAACAGGCAGAAAATTCATCATTTTGCTGWTGTTGTTTTGCTGGGTGACATTTCTGCTCCACAGGCTGAGCTGTTGCGGTTCACCAAGGAGGTCACTGAATATTAGTTCTGGCACAAAGCAGGAGGCAGCACCATTTCCTTAAGCCCTACCTGGTCATGTAGGAACACAGGGAATGTGACTGCCATGAAGAAAGACTGTCAGGAGAAAGCCCTAGGTTCTTCTCCTGTTTCCTGGAGATCATCTCAGATTTAAAAACTTTTAAGTTCTGATGGTTTTTTTTTTTTAAGTTTGTCATAAAAATTCCCTTCAAAGAAACAAGAAAACAGTTCTATGTTTACTAAGTAAAGCTTGAACTGAAACAAGCAAAGCACAAAAGCATGCCTTTTAATAATCATAATTGTTACTTACTGTCAATAAATTACAGATCTGTGGTTATTATATCCATTCTATGTATAAGTAAGCTGAGATGTATTTATTTTTTTCCATATTCCATAGAAAATTAGTAGTCATCTTAAGATAGCAGTCATCTTAAGGCACCACATTTCACTACAAAACCTCAGTGTTTGAAGTTCTGCTTCTGCATTCTTCTATAGGAATCACCTTCTTGACTCAGTCAAACACCAGCATGCTACTATAGCAATTGAAGCATTTGCTGCTTTCCAAAATAAGTCCAGCAGATACACAACAAGATCAAGGGTAGTTTGCATTCACAGCATAGGAAACCTAAATTTCCCCAAAAGACCTTCCCAAAGCTCTGAGCGTACCTAGCATGCACATTCAATTGCAGGAGGTTGTGGCTATGCCTATAGCAGTAAATTAAAAAGGGCCAAGATATGTGCCCAAGCTTGGTGCAGAGTTACCTATATAGTGGTATATATATATGGGCATAGATAACGAGGTGCGTCTATATATATGTGAACATAATTGCAAAATATGTATGTAATGTATATATCTAACATGTTTCAGAACACCGAGGGTGGTACCTTGCTCTATTTTCAGGATAACTCTTCAGGGCACTCATGTTCAACACGGCTCGTTAAATCCCTTTCTGAATTTGGACCTGTGTTACTCAGTAACACAAATCAGTGGAACAGCTGTATGCTGCCATCCTCAAACTCACACTACCAGAATGACAGGACATCTGAGGAGAAAACAGTGTTTACAGTAACAGTCAGATTCACATTTTGCTTTTGCAATTGAAACACATGAGAGTAGGCCTTCTTTTTAAATTTTGTTTTGTTTCTTAAATTCTCATAAATAACCAGCRGCTTTTTAAAAGAAAAGAAAAACTTCCCTCCTTTCAAATATGCAAAACCAAAAAAAACCAAAAACCTTCAACCAAAAGTGAAGAAACTTGCGCTGTATACACAAACCAAAAAACCCAGGGGCATGGTTAGGTTGCCCAAGAAAATCTAGTGCCGTTTGAAATGACCAAGGGCTTCCTGCAGGGCTTCCAGCTGCAGCTGCAGAAGGGCAAGGGTGTCTCATGTTGTGTCATATCCATGACATGTGGTGCTCCARACACCTTAAGATCTCTCAAATGGCAAAAAAGCCCCTGCTTTTAGGCAGCAAAATCAAGCCCTAACAGTCTGAACACTGCTTCCAAGAGATATTTTCCAAAGAAAGGCTGAGAACTTGCTTTAATGACACTGATAAAATACCATTTCTATCATTGCAAAAGAGAAAGAAAACCATTCCTGTTCCTCCTGATCTCTGAAGAAGGTCTTACACAGCATAGCCTGGAGTTGTCTGTTTGTCCGAAAGAGGTAAACAGTCTGGCAGATTCTTCTCATATGGTGAAAGCAATTCCATAAGAATTCGCAAAAGAGAAAACATTTTGTCTACCTTGAAATTTTGGAGTTCTACCTAGTGGATGTTGTGGATATAAAAGTTTACAGGCCCAAAGGAAGACTTCCACTAAAGTTCATGAATGAGAAATCCATTGAGGATCACTAAACTCACAGAAAGAACTTCTGACTCAGGAAGTTTCTGACGGCTGGTGTCTGAGAGAGTCTATATATTCATAATACATTTTAATCCTCTTTCCTGAGATTCTGCTTTGGCCTCAGTTGTAAGCAGGATATCTAGATGGCCACGGTATAGCAGATAGCATATTCTTCTATATTGTAAATATGTAATTAAAATAAAGCAATGAGAAATATGCCAAAATAAGACTCTGCTGAGACTCTTTCATTCCGCAAGATACATGCTAGTCACGTTACCTAAGACATTGCAAGTGATTACACGGAGAAATGTATCCCTCCCCCCAAAAAAACACCTTAAAGAACAAACTGTGAGTCGAACACAATAAAGYAGATTCTTATCCCTTTCAACTTATATTTTTCTAAAGATACATGCAATTTGTTTCTGAGTAAATACTCCTCATACTCCTTTCAAATCCAGTCAATGTTTTATAATCAGCAGCAGAGCAACCCCCTGTAGAAACGTGAAAGTTGGAGAGAGAAATGATCTATTAAGCCAGGATATTTCTTAGTAGGACACAAAAAAGTGCTTTATCTTGTCTAAATATAGATGACCTAAATGTAAAGGCCTTTACCAGTTCCCTTGGAAGTCTTCTCGGCCATCAAATACTTCTCACCAGTTGGAAGCTAGCCAAATATTGAACCTGTATTTACTTCTGATTTCTTTCTGTTATTATGGATTAATRTATCTCCCCAAAGCCTTCCTAGCAGCCTTCYCTTTCTTTCTCTTTTTCCCTCTTTCTTCATTTGGCCTACTTTTATTATACAAATTGGGAATTTCTGACTAATACCAGTCATATAAGTCATATAAGCACTTCACCAAAATGCTGGGCGCCTGCTAATCCTGTAAATTATTACAAGCCAAAGCACCAACCCTTGCACAAATTTGGTACTTCTTTTATGTAAATACAGCCACATAAAAGTTATACATCCAATTTAAGATAATTTTCTTAGCTTTGTCTATCATCATTGCAGTGAAAATAAGAGTACTCTGTTGTGTGTGTTCAGAAAAACAGTAACCGAAAGAGGCCAAGTGAGTGAGGCAATCAGAAAAGATAAACTATAGGTGTTAGCTGTAACACTATCAAGAACATGGTCCCTCTTTATTTTTTCTCCAATGGTCCAAAGGTGTGGTTGAGAAAAACACTNTTTTTTTTCTTTCACCCTGGTTTTCCTTCACATACAGTCTATAAGGTAAATGGCGACAAATGAAATTCTGGGGCTTGTAAACAATGTGTGTTTGTATGATTATGTGTGTCTCTGAGATTATTTAGTGCATATATATATGTATTTTGTAATGACAAAGCAGTCAGATAGTGCCTGCCCTGCTTTATAAGATGAAAAGAATATGTATACCTCTAAAGATGTARAAAGGATTTTATTTAACTCCAGCATTCTGACATCTTTTGTGGAAAAAATCTGTCAAGAAGATCTGTCATTCTCCTGCTGTTTGATCAGTACAGCTGAGGAATGGTTTAGGAAGCTACATCTGCGTCTCAGATGTATTTTCCAGAAATTATTGTGTGAGTGTTCCTGCTCGCATCCATCCCTAGGAGGGAAGACCTAAAGGCAAACCGCGGTTCGTAACCTGACTCCCCGGGATAGATGAAACAAGGGGAATTACTCATCCAGGCTCCATTTCTGTTTACTTCTGCCTCTAAAGTAAGACACAGCGCTGGCCATGGGCCCAACAGCAGGTTTGCTAAGGCAGACCCTGCAGCTTAACACCCAGTATCAAGACAAATTTATTGATGAAATATTCAATAACGAATGAGTATCGGGCTGCAGTTTAGGTATGGTATCTGAAAGACGTTMCTGAAGGAGGGCAGTTTGCATTCATGTCAGGATGAAGATCATCACAGACATTTGTGGACCAGTGGAATTATTGACAGTGATATACCTCCTTAGTATACTGAGAGTTTTTAACAATGGTCTTCAGACTAACTCTTGATTTACGGAATTTAACACGAGGTGAATAGTCTGCAAACAGGCCAGAACGGCTTACGCATTAAAAATGAAGACCTTTTTTTGCATCGCAGTGTGTTTTCCTTTCCTGTCTGTTTGAATCACTGTGAYTGCTGATAAGGATTTTTATCAGTCAGTGGCAAGTGGATTGAAAAGTCTGTATCAGGTGAAAGAACTGGTGTGGTACTGACTGTTCTCAGATTTCTCAGCAGTCCCTGGAGGTCTGTCCTGTCTCAGACATTTTATCACAGCAGTATTTTACAGCTTCTATAACTTAAGTTTTTCTGGAGTTTACTGTTGGCAGGTATAGCATATTCTCGTAGGCTTTGTGGTTTCATCTATTTTTCTTCTCATCTTTCATCCACATGGTGATAATCAACTCCGCACAGGTCRAGGAACTCTTCAAAGTACTCCTTTGAACATCTGCCTCCTTAAAGACATCCCTGCTGTATTCTCTGATAACTTGGATCTCGTCCAGTTTTGCTATATAAAGACTTAGGAGTATTTAGTGGCCACCTTATTAGATAAACAGAAGAGCAAAAACAGGTTCCTACATTTTTCATTAACATCTGGTCTGARAACAGTGGGAGGGAAAAAGCCAGCAGCGAATGTTCTGTATGAACTGGTTGCAAACTGGTAGCTGCTCTCCCAGATGAAGATACATATTTGAAGTACCATTTAAAATCTTCAGCAGGGAGCTATCATTCCATCATTTATGCTAGTTATGAGGCATATAAATGAGGTTTTGCTACTCTCCTTCCAAAATACAGAGCTGAACATCCTACTTTTTCACCAACTGTTCAACTGAAACCAGCTGTTTTCAGTTTCTAAAGCATACATYGCACTGGGATTCAGCAGACACCACAGAGAGATTTGTTCTCATAAGTATCTAAAGAAGCTTCAGTGAAGGGATAACTTATTCCATAGTCAGATTCTCATTAGAAACCTTATGTATTTTCCAGTGAAAAAATGCAGACTTTCCATTGACTTCACTGAGTTTTGGTATTGTTTCTTCCTGCTTCATTTTCCATTATGTGCCTTGTTCTCCATCATTTTGTTACTAAAATGTGTTCCCAAATTAACTTGCACCTTGCACTGGAGTAGTAATTTCTCTGACCTTTTCCCTTCTCTTTAAAGACCAACCAAATTTCGTCATCCAGAGGATGAGGCAAATCATCATAAAMTTCTATTGCTTCTAGTACGACCCTGCTCCTGTTAAAAATCCCTCCTTCAAACTCCTATAACATGTGCAATTGAAGCAAACTTCTTGAACTTGTCTTGTGTCTTCTTCTGTCGTTATATCTACTCTTTTTCTCTTTCTAGAAGGCATTAAGRTGCATCCAGAGAGAAGAATGGTATAAGCCCAGTTCTGTTGATTTTCATACATTTAATCATCTTTGATTCTTCTCTACTGCTTCTGCCTGCCTTTCTTATCACTAATATCCTGTTTATTCTGTCTTCCCTAAAYTATCTTGTGCTCTGGGTTATGGCACTTATAATTTTTCAGGGACAGAAAACTCAGCTTCTGCTTTATGATTGAAGATTATTCATCATCATGAGAGTGAATGTGTAATTCTTTTCTGGAAATGAATGTGAGTCAACTAAGATTCACTTACACTGACTGAGTACCTTAAGTGTTCAAGCTTACTCATTCAATATCCTAGATAAGGAGGCATCTGTRATTAGTCAGCAGTGTCTAGAGTTAGAGACAAAGACAGTCTGCAGGAACCCTTGGCTTCTTAATSAGAAAGCTGAATGACTTCACAAAACTTTGTCATAAAAATTATTGCTCGTTTGCTTTGTAAGTACATTAAATTAATGGGAAGTTTATGACAGAAGCAGAAGATGCAGTGTTTTTAGTATGCCAAAAGCACCTGAGACCATCATTTTACATTGCTGTGAATTATGCAAWAGAACAACTGAAATAAAAGGGAAAAGGGTGAATCTATCTGGATGGAACTTAAGATAGAGGGGTCAACCTTGATGTTTTGGGGTTGCAGAGAAACTAATGGAAGAAACAGTGAAAGACTGTCCAGGAATCTTAACCAGGGTARATTGCTGAAGGAGACCAAATAAAGTCTTCACACAGCCAAAACTTAAAAAACAAATCTTGAATCTTCTAGGCATTCCCTACCATCTCTATCCTYATTAATTCTTCCCAGGACAAGGAACCTTAACTATTTTCTTTGCAGAATGCAGTGAAAGCAGAGAAGACTTTTGTTCACTGAATTTAATAGACCTGAAATAGAGTGCTTTATCTTCTATTAATTATAATTAAAATATATGAGTAAAACAATGTTGTTTTCTTTTATACAAAAGCAGTTAATGTAATGAATTGATTAGTAACACAAAAGAGCTGATTTGCCTTACCTTCTTAATGTTGTTTACTTAGAATATTGTTCCAACTGCAGCCATGAAAAATAATGCTTCTTTTGAGCTTGGTTATGCTTGGTTGTTGAAACAGTTGTAAGGCTAAAAGCACTGTGGAAAATATGATGCATGACAAAGTACTAACATGAGAAAATCTCATTGTCACATTAATTATCTATTGACAGAAGATATACAGTAGGTGATGCAATGGCTTTGGACGGTCTTGTCTTTATTACCTTTTGGGGGAAGAGTTCAGATCATGAAATGAGTTTGGTGCTCTCAAGTGGACGTTTGTCCTCATCACAAAACAACCTCATAATTCAGAGCGATGTAACAAAATTGGAGAGCTCAAATTGAGAAGGCTTAGAACTAGGAGCACCAGGGAGTCATAAATCAGCCTAGAGGTTCAGGGCGATGCCTCTTGGGGTGACTTTCACAGCCTCTGTGAGACAAAGCCATCCCCATTACAAATCACTTCACCAAGCAGACGTCCTAAGGAATTCCACATCTGAAGGGACAGGCCACGCTAGAAACAGTGCTAAAAGAGAGGTTGATCAGAATCCGTCAAAGATTCTGCTCTGTTCAGACGCCATCTAATGTTACGAGAACCAAGATTTTAATACTGAATCAAAGCCATATTCTGTAATTTTGCTTTTCCTGTGCTAATTTTTAAGGATGTTTCACAGTTGTGAACAATGAGTAATATGGGTGATGCACAGCCATGTACAAGAGTCCCTTAGGGGGATGTCTAAATACGGCTGTATTTGAGTGTGTTATATTAACATAATTGTCTATAACAGACATCCGTCTCTSAACTGCTAGTACAAATTTAGGCAAAAAATAGTGAATTCCTATGGCAAATTGTAAATTTCCAATGGCTTACATGAAATGAATTCGTGCTCTTTAGTTTAACAGACTGGTGTCTTTCTTTCAGTATCACCTCCTGAGCTGGTTGCAGCAGGTACCGTTGCTCTTTCTGCCGAGCCAAGAAGGCCCACTGACAGCTATTTTGCTTATAATAATATCACAGCCTGAGTCACAGAGTTTGGAAAATTCTTTATTTTCAATTTGGGAGAAGGTATCAGAGTCATAGAGTGTTTATCCCTCACTATGGGACACTATATTCTGTAGAGGGCCATCTTTTGATTCTTGTCTATGTTCTATCTGCCAAGATCCAAGGAAGGATGAAATGTCTAAGAAAGGATCAGAGTGATAGCATATAGAAACGTGACAAACATCAGGCAAATTCCCTCTTTGAGTTCTCGCTCTGTGTTCTTACAACTCAGTCTCCAAATATATTTTTTTTGTGTAAATAACTGATTTACAATCATTTATAAAGAGATCAGACTGTTATAAACCATAGTTCATGAACTGAAAATGTGAGGGAACATGGAAGGTTTCTGTGCTGAAGGTCTAAGGCCTATATGTAGAACATGTGAAAAAAGAAAATAAATATTGTGAATATTCCACCTTGACTTACAGCTTTTCCCAATTACTTCACAGCCACATACAGTGTGTGAGCTGCCAAAACTGGGAAGAAGGGTAATTAACTGCCATATATTATATATTTGCAAGAGACACCATGGATATATTTGCAAAGAGGTATTATTTTATTTATTAGTTGGCTTTAATTATACTCACAGAAGAAGGTGAATTATAGCCCAACTGCAACACAGTCTGACAGTGGAGTAAGTTATAGCTGCCACCTTCATGGTATTGTAGGCAACACAGCAAAGTAAAATGATCTGCTTCCTTCTTGAAATTTTCCATACGCAATTAGGAGAGACGGGGGACTAGTCAGAGATGGAGAAGTCTTTAGACACAGAGCTGCTGATTTTTAATTCTGTCAGCTAGGTTTGACAGCTAAATACAACCTTCTTGTGTGATGGAATCATAATGATTAATTAGGTAAAGCAGCTGCACTAAGCCTCTTTTTCAGGTATGACTTATGTTATCCTCACTGACTATAACCTCCATAAGCTTTGCTCAATTAACTGAGGTTAAGTATTATAGATTATTGAGGAATTGCATGATGGTAAATCAGAATGACATTGCCATTTTAAAAATAAAGGATGGTAGGTGTTTCAGAGACAAGATTCAGTGCCAAGTAATCTACAGCATCATTCTCTACTCTGCCACAGATATGAGGTAGACAAATCATTAACAATGAGATTTATCACACCTGAACTTAGCCATCAAAAAATTAGGACTGAAAATCAAGCTGCTCATTAATTAGCAACATATAGTCAGTGAAAGGAGGAAGCCATTTCAGGGAGTGATTCATCCCATGCTAAGATGGTACCCAGTCTAGATGCGACAAATCACCAACCACAGGAACCCCTTTCTCCTTATTGATCAAAGAGGGACACTTAAAGATTAGATGTCATACTTAAGTTTTCTATGACTGAGTGAGATAAATCCAGGGCTTTCTGCCCTATTCAGATGCCTGAAAACCTTGATTGAAGCTCAGTAATGTAGCAGTGCCTCAAGCTCTGATGCCTAACCTACTACCAAATATCTGACATGTATGGGCTAGCTGTGGAGACAGTCAAAACCTGGAGATTTAGTGGGCTTAGCACACCTAAAAAATCGACTGTTCTTTAAAACATACCAAGGGATGTACCTGATCAGAGGAACTTGAAGATCTATACTGTTAAATTGCTAAGATGAACCTCAGCATGGTTTTAGACTTTATTAGCTAGCACTTTCCTAAATAGTTCCTGAGCATGGTGCAGAACTAGTCATGCTCCAAGGGCCACTTCCAACAGGTAGCTACTTATTTCTGTGGTCTCTTATGCGTGGAATGACACCTGCATTCCCCTCTATTSAGCGTTCGGTGTTGGGTAGTCACAGATGTTTTCTCTTCTTATTTATTGTCTTGTAGCTGCCATCTGTTCAGTGCAGCCTCCTGTTGTCTCTGCACTGATACTTATCTCATAGACTCTGAGCAAGCACATCTCTTTGTCTATAGGAAACTTGACCTAAAATTTATGTAGTAATACAGATAAAATAATAATAGTAATCATAATAGTATAAATAGTCTTCAGCTGTTGGAGGTAGTAAACAAAAAATTCACCCTAAATCCTTATTTGTGTTTGGATTCCTCAGAAATAATCTTTCCAAATTAAAAATGCAGCCACACATGATTTAGCTACATACTGTAAAGTGGTAATTTTGATGGAAATATTTTGACAAATCAAAAAAGTTCAGCAGAGTTTTTTTTGAGAAAAAAAAGGGTAAATGGAGAACAAAATAGCAGACTGTAATGAACTGGAATTCTTCACAAAACTGTACCTTTTTTAATATTTGACAAAACAAAACATACTGGCTGCCTCCCACCCCCAGCTGTCCAAAATGTAATTCATTGTTCCATATCCTACAAAATACCTAGAAGGAAAGTGGGGAAAAAAATAAGAAAAAAAGAAAATTTAGTATAGAACATATATATTTCTCTAATGAAGCCAGTTATAACCTCAGAAGAAACATAAATGACACTGCTAGTACAGTTTCATGGAAGTCATGATCTTTATTCTTTGACACAATATGTGCACGTTTTAATTGTAAAATTTATAAATAAAGTCAATATTAAAAGAAGTCTGTAAAAAAAMCAAAAGTCAATGAGACCATATTCTACTTCATGGCAGCTTTAGAAAYGAAAAATTTAAAAGACCTGTCCAACTGATTGATAAAATGATTCACTTGGATGGTCAAGGACGTGTTTCTGGCCTGATGCAATTCTGTAGTAAGTAGAAGGCTGGCTGCTACATCACGGATATTATTATATGGTGGGACAGAGCTGCACTGATCTAGGAGGAGCTCTGGGAGGTATCAGATGGACAATGCCTTTGTGCACACCATGGTGGGCTGTGGGAATGTGGCTGACGCACTGCATATCCATAGGACAACACACCTCCGTAGCTCACCAGTTCTGGCAAATAACAAGCAGAGGAGGCAAAGCCGYAGCTCTGCACCCTTCCAAACAGCTAGCAGTTCTTGACTTGCACTGTCCTTGTSAAGCCATCATGCTAATGGAAAGCACACAATGAGGATGAGCCTCTACAGGACCAAAATTGGGAGCCCCTAGCGTTCCCTCTGAGCCCAGTTCTCACAAGTGCGCGCACACACACACACACATATATATATAACAGCTGAACACAGTCTAGCTCTAAATCTACATAAGAACGCAAAGCTGAAGGTCAAATCCTAAAGTCCTTAAATTGTCAAAATTTGCACTGAAATCAATAGTATTAATTTCTGGGATGATGAAATGATCCATGCATGAGAGAGAGGAGGCAATAAGTGCATCCTTTGTTCTAGAGCTGGTGAAAGCTGGTTCTGCCCTGGATGCTGCCTTAACTCCTAGCATTTGAAGAGCAGTCAGGGACTACAGGGAAAAACACACGATTTTTCTCCACTCAGATGTGGGGAGAAGGGATAAGAGGGTATGCTAAGTGACTTTATAATACAGAGGAGCGACAGGGCAACCATGAATTGGGCCTTCAGGGAGCTATTTCTGCATGAGGGCTGACGGAAAAGAACTCCAGGACCTGGTCTGGAAGATGCTGTGTCAATGCTGCCTTTTTGAACTGTTGCAGGTTACTGTAGTCAGCTCCTGAGGGGTTGCTCACAGGAAAATGCCATCAAGTAGTACTTTCCCGTTTCTTCTTCAGTGACCCTTTCAGTTTCTGCCATAGACTATCCTTCCTCTTCATCTTCTTCTCCGCCATGGGCAGTGAGGACTCTTTCCTTCGGATTTCCCTCACTAGTCCATGGAAGACATCATCAATGTAGAAACGGAGGGCAGCTGAAGTCTCAAAAAAAGAGCAGGAGTATTCTCTGGCTAAGCTCATYCCTTCTTCAGTTGAGACCTACAGGGAACAAAAAGGCCCAAAAATATCAGCTAATGCTTGAACCAACAGAACACCATTACAGCATGTACAGTTTGACTTTTTGGCTACCACTGGAGTGGCAGTCTTGGGGAATGTCACCAACCTTTAATATAACAGGCAAATATTCTAACAATACCACATAGACAAGATCCATGAGTGAAAAGACCAGTTTGAATCCATGGGATGATTGAAAGGAGTATACTGAGAGTATTCAGGCATTCGGTCATATCTCTCCAATTCTGATGCACTGAATTTTCCAAGCATCTCCTTTCTTTAGTACAGTAATCATATGAGGTTTGGAAGTGCCCACACCTTTATTGTATAGATTGGATCTGATGGCCAAAAAAGACTTCAGCAGTATTATGGTCTTGGAAAAGCTGTATTTACCATTCACCTAATCCTGTGAGCAACTTGACTCTTCAAACACCGCAACTTTCATACCTTTAAGATTTCTCAGGTATATGAATTTCTAAGCGGGTTTTGAAGTGTTTTGGTCTTGACGGRCCTGTAATCCTATCACTTAGCTCATGCGTGAGTTGCACAAAGATCCAAAATCTATTTGTTTTTCAGATTATCCTTCTTAAGTGACTTAATGTACTTGCTATTCTCAGAGAACATTCAGGAAATGCTTMCCTGTTTTTTAAGGAAATTTAAGGGGTGGAATTACTATGAACAGAGGCATCTCTCTTTAATTTGCCTAAATTTTGAAACAAGAATGTTATTTYGAAAGTTTCCTCATTTTCTGCCTTTTGGGGGTTGATCCATCAGTCTGCTAACCCTAAGAAGGATGCTCAGTATGCTGATTACTGTGTGGCTTAAATAGAGTTTAGATGCTTATCCAAAAGAGTACTGATTGCCTCCCACTTCAGGTATTTTTCGCACTTTGGAAGCTCACCCAGTAACAAGTAGCAAAAATCTACAGCAAAACAGAGTGAACCCTATGACCTTTGAAATTTCAAACTAGCTTCCCAGCCAGTAGAATCTGCTCTCTTCTCCATATATGAATATTAAACTCTGCAGACAAAATGTAGGACACGTATCAAATTCAAGATTGGAACTTCCAGCCTTTGTTTTTATTAGTGTTTGAATGTCATGATTATTCAAGCAACATTCAAACCATATGGATAATAAGATGAAAAAGCTGTGTGAAATCACTGTCAAGAACAAGCTAAATCCTAGGTTATAGGAAGTCTCAATTGACACTATCTACTGCAAAACAAATCTTGCTCTTATTCCTAGCTTCATGAATCCAGTGTGCCATTTAAATTAATTAGAKATATAAACCCTGACGTTTCAAGGTATAAACAAAGTCTGTCATACCTACCATGAGGAAAAAAATGTCCTTTATGATCAGATTATGACCTCATTTTACTGTATTTTTTTTTTTGCATCTATCTGTAAAGTCAGACATAGTGGGAAACAGGTTTTTGGATGAAACAGAACATCAGTCTGTTCCAGCCTGGAAGTATGTCCGCACCTGCTATAYACCTGCATAACACAGATCACAGAATTTCACCCCAGCACCCTTGCACTGAGTCACAAATTTTGCAACATTAGTAGGATCGTTCCTCTACGTTACTGCTTTAATCTTAATTTAATTAAGGATATTGTAAGGGTAAGCACTGAGGTTGTATGCCAACCTGAATAATACTCACTGACACAATGAAAGATTGTTATCGTTTTCCAACTGCTATAATTGCCAACCTTTAGCAAAAGGAGATGGGTAGCAATATGGTCCTTGTTTTTCTCTGGGCAGCTGTGTAAGCAAAATGTGTGATTCAATATGTCTATTGGGCACCATTGAGAAATTGATTGCCTGGATAGAAGACGATTTTAGTCTATTTTGGACTTTTTAATCATTTTTTTCCTGTTGCTACACCTTATTTCAGCTGAAGGAGGATTTTTTGTTTTGTTTCATTTTGTTAAAAATATCGCAGTTCTGAGCAGATCATTATGCAGAGCTGCAGTTTCAGTGAAGATTTTATATATTCATTACCTAAAAGAAAAAAAAACATAAATTGAAACATCTTTATATTAAAAGGATGGTAAGGTTGCAAATATAATCAGAGTGCAAGCACAGCACTGCTCAAATATCAGAAACTGCTGTTCCCTTTCCTCTATGGTTTTTCAGTCTTCATCCATCTATTCCTCTTTCTTGTCTTTTCAAGGATCAAAATTAAGTTTTCTCCCATCTGCAAAGAAGAACAATTGCACGGAAAATATGCTAAGCTCCATAATGAAAGACAACTAAAAGCTGTAAGAACAGGGACATTCTCARGAGAACTAAGTAGTGCAGAAAAACTTGTTCCCATCCTCTTATGTGGCTGGTGTCCAAGGCTTGTCACTTGGCCAAATTTGGCTGGCTTTCTATAAAGGTGTTTCCAGAGTTTCCTGCCAAACTGTGTAGACAACATTAAAGTAATTAATATGAATAGTTAATTTACAAAGTAAAGTAATTCAGCATGAGGAAGACACCTTGCACAATTTCAGGCCATTTAGTCTTTGACTTTTTTAGTTTCAAGGCTGAAAACAGGCTGTTCTGAAGTGCAATGCTGCCATAATTATACCTAGTGCTTCCAGCACCACTGAAAATACAGGTATAGTAATTTAATCCATTTGATGAAGAAACTGCAAGTATGGAAGCCTCKCTAGAGAAAAAATACACATTTTGCTTTCAGTTTCTAATTTGGCCAAGAGGCTAGATGCCTACGGAATTAGAAACATGGGATAAAGCCCTTGATGAGGTCACTGATGTTCCATGTAATTTTAGGGATTGATGTTGTTTACATTTTATYGCCAAACGAGAAACTATATCATAGAAATCCAGCCCAGATTGGCACAGCTCAGAGACTTGTTGACAAACCGCAGCTTCCACAGGAAGATATGATCTGTCAGCGTGACATGGACAGATAGGTCAGGGAGTGAGGTCATTCTGTTGAATATATATCTGGGAAGTATAGCTTTATATCTCGTCTTCAGAGTAACCCTCTGTGATTGAATTTGGCATTTTTTCCCTGAGTATAATTCTGGTTATATTGATTCCAATTTAGCTCAGTCTTTCACTGGTAAATCTTAAGAAGAGAATGAAGCAGGCAGGCTGGAGTAGTGAAGATAATGGAAAAATGAAGAATAAAGGGATGGCACAAGCTTTTTGTTTCTGATCCAACCTCCATTTGAAAACAGTAGGAGCCCATGGGACTTTGGATCAGGCCCTACAGAAGCAGATCCTGAAGAACACGTGTAACCAAAGAGTAAGCTCCTCCAAAGCACAAGGCAGTGAAGTGGGCAGTGGAGCCTCAGGAGCAGCATGAGTGAGCCCTGGGAGAACAGTTTTCTCGCATCTTTCTTGCAAAGTGCATGGTTCTGAGAGTCCAGTTCTGAGAGTCCAGTTCGGTGTGTGTGAGTTGAGAGGGAAGGTACACCAGCGACAGCATTTGAACTGTGGAAAGCACACAGGCTGAATTTGGAATTTTTTCATCACTAGATAGTTCGGGGCAGCTGGAATGCAGCTCTGGAAGGAAGCAAAACTTCATAAAGACGGGAAGTATTCATTGGCTGCAAACAGCATTTTACAGCATTAAGATTCTGTTTGTGGCTTTTGCAAACCTCCCTTGGAAAATTACAAGTGAGATTAACTGCAATGCTGACAGCCTGTGAAAGCAGTGATGGATGAGCTGCCATCTTTAAGACAGCCAGCTCCCCACTAAGGTCAGCTCYTGCACAACCAAAAGGACAGCGCGAAGCCACAGGGGTTGGATAGTGGGTGGGTAGGCACTGGCAATCACTTGCCCCCGTAGGCAGAACATAAAAATATCTGGACCTGAGAAGAGAAGCACAAACAACTAAACAGATCAATAGTCTATCTGTGCCCTTGGACTGTCATTAGCTGGAAAATCTCCATCAGGATCAGCTTATTTTCTGTTTAGCTTTGTCTCTTCTTTAGTCAAGGCAGCAGCAGAAGCATCTTAAAGTAGATTTCATTAAGAGAGCTTGTATCAGCAGCTGAATAGCAGGTTATGTATCAGAGACAGGTGGAAATTCCAGAAGGATCCATACGAACGTCCATGTCCATTCCCATCACAACCAAGGGGTTCCTCAGCATATCAGAACAAACATAATAAGCTTTCCGGTACAGAAGCTCAAAACTGGYAACGTGCTACAGGAAAAGAGCTTGAGCAATCAAAGATATTGACAATATCCTAGGTCTACAATAAGAGAAAGTTTGCAAGGAAAAAAGAGAAAAATAATCCGATAGTTTCAGAAAGTGAATCTCACCCTGTACTATACGAAAGGGAGCAAAAATTGGGTACTGCCTATCCGACATGACTGACAATTTTTTATTAATTTCAGCTCTGAGTTTATGTCTAAAGTACCTCCACATAGCACCTGCGAGGTTTCTCGGTACTGATGAGCAGCAATTGGGATTGATCAATTTTTACTAGTCTTAGTTCCTCACTGTCTAACGTACCAGGAAAATATAGGTGGTCCCTGACCTACCCAGTAATCTGAATGGGGACAMGCTCTGGAGTTTGATAGGTAGGATTGGGTCTGCTGGAGCTAAAGCTGAACTTCGCCATTTTCCTTTCCTAAAATCAAGCACTTTGTAAGTATTTGATTCCTGTTTTAAGAAACATTCAGCCCAATCCACTAACCCCAAAGCACATCTATTATACCTGTGTCACTTCTGACAGTTGCTTATTTTTTCCTCAAACAAGTGTTGCATCAACAGACATGGTGGCAGAGACTTTGTACAGGCTGGTTTAAGGGTCTTTCCAAGTGTGAATACTATTGTTCAGGTCAAAGCTGAAATACTTGGATATTACAGCAGTAGTTGGGGTTTGAGAACCTGAGCAGAACCAGATAGAAAAGAAAAATCAATCTTTCTGTCTTTTCAAGACAAGCAGCACTGCTGTTATTTGTTCACATAATATTTGTCATGGAATWTATTCTGAAAAAAAAGAAAAAATGCTCCAAGTTCTGCTGTCTTTTTTTTTTTTGGTATTTATATTTATAAACTGTCTATCATATCCTTGCCCTGAACAATGGCATTCCTGAAAGTAGGGGGAAAAAAAGATCAAGTGGAAATCAATTCAGACTCAAAGAAGCGTTGAAGATTAGGCTTTGTGAGTAACCGGTATTTCCTCTTTTTGGATAAACATTCAATATGACTATGTTTCAGGTCCAAAAAAATATGGACATTACTAAAGTAAAACAAAAATACTTGGGGCTGGTTAAATACTCCAGTTTTCATCTCTTCAACYCATGCATTCTCTTTTGTGTCAGGACTTTTAATTGCATTTCAAAGTGAATTATTGTTTGAAAACATTATGTTGAAACTTCTTCTGCAAATGTAAAAATTAAGCATTTTAACTTGTACATAGCATCAAATTCACAAATATCTAAACTGCAATTGTCAATTTCTTTTGGCCAAAGTTCCACTAGAATTCACAACTTGTTTTACCTGACAAAAACCAGCATGTTTCACTCAACAAAACATGTGCCCATCATTTTTTCCTCAGTCCTTGAGGAAGTAGACATCTCTTTTCAATAGTCTGAGCAATAAATAAGTAACATGCTGCAGAAATGTGAGAGGAGAATTTCATGTCAACATCATTACTCTTAAATCCATTTGGAAGTCTGCAGAAGTAATTAGCTGAGCAAACCTCACTCTGACTTCATGGCAGGCAGTTCTGCATGCTCAGCTTTGCTCGTTTTCTAGATTACAAGGCTAGATGAGATAAAAGCTGCCATACAATTAATTATTGTTTTGAGTGTATTGCAATTAGTTCAGTTTCTCCTTCTCCCTCCCTAGAGTTACATAAAAGCTGATGTCTCGTAAGATTGCCCACATTTTCCTTCCTACCTTGCCACTCTGTGATTTCAMTGATTTTTATTGATTTCTCACTTCAGAATTATTAGTGGTCAGAATGGAATATAGCATGAATGACTATTAACCACTGGATCCCTGGTGAAGTGGAAGTTTGAGGACAGGGAGGACTTGCAGACTGGACAAAGGAGAAGACGAGGTCTTGCTGTGTGAACTTACTGCCCTGACGGACATCCAAATGGCACAGGGCACCRTACTGAGGTGTCTCATGCCCTCAGCTGTTCTAACATCTGGCAACACTTCTGCTCAGATATTCCTTCCCTTTCTTAAACTGGCCTCTGCATATGAACTGGAATGAAACCATCTAGAAAACTCAAGCTTTAGCAGTGCAGAAAATAATAGCATTGTCTGGAAGTTCTGCGACAAGCTTTGAGGCTTACTTTTAGGGGATGGAGGATAGAGAGGGTGGACTGTAAAATCAGTTTGCACATTTTTTTACGGAAAAATGTATAATAGCCTCAAAAAGATTAAACTTCTAGTCAAAATCAGAGACTCATCTATCACAACTTATCTGCACCCCACTTGGTTAGCCACTAAGTTGGGGCATGAAACACTAAGCTTTGATTCCCTGTTCTGAACCAGGAATAAACAAAGTTTCATTTAATCCAAATGAATTGCAAATTGTTGAGGACTGGGAAAGTATTCTGATGAAACATCAGTGATCAGTTGTTCTTATACTTTTCCTTACTGGCTACTGTTAGATCAGGCTGACATTTTTTCTGACCTGCTATGGTCATTGCTAATGTATATAAAAACTTTAAGCTACTACTAGCTATTTCATTAAATGAATTTCTCCCACATTTTGTTACCAAAAAAATTCCCAGATCCAATGTTGGTTCTCACTTGCATTATTTCTTGGAATTGTTAATGTATGTTTTGGGATAGAGACTCTTTTATTGCCCAGCACAAACAGTGCATAAATTTCTGCCTGCCAGAGAAATCCATTCTCTCCGTTTTGGCCTGTTTTTCACATTTTGGATCCACAAAATCATGTTAATGTGGGAGTTCTGCCTACAGGTAATTTAGTTCTTGCTTCGTTGCAACATACTTGCTAATGTTCTTTTGAGTAAAGAGAAAAATTCTCCATGTGATTACCTAGAGAAGTATGAAACAAGCAGATCACATGAAGCTCCCAAGTCTAGTGTTCGTACATTCTAATAATGTTACTTCATTATTTCACAGATTTAATGTTTCACGGTAATGTTTAATGTTGTTAAATAATTAGATCAGCCTCTTATGTCATGCAAATATCACTAAGAAGTCAGGGTGCAGTCTGCAGGTTAGGCTCTAAAGTTGTTCTGTACTACAGACTATATTCTTTTGGCTTTATCTTGTCAAAGGCAAGATTGATGAGTGAGATAAGACAACTTTATACCAGGAAATGTTTCTAAAAAGATGGCCTGAAGACATGACTGAATTGGATACTCAAAGCCACATGATCTTGCATCAGTCAGAGATAGCTCTGGGTCTAATTTGAAGAGAATCTGTGAGTGTTAAACCTTTAGCATCAGTCTTCAAGATGAACAAGTAAGGGTCAATTGCTCAAAGCAGTTTTTCAAAGATCTGACAATTTTCTAAATTGTCCATCATCTTTAAAGGTACTCTGATTGCAATGCTCAGCAGAAGATAGAGATGGTCATAAGATGGTTGCAAAAAGAGGATGTTTCTATATCCGTTCAGCTTTTGAACATTCACAAGAGAAGACCTGTGCTTTCTGTAGGAAAAAATCAAGGAATTAACTGTGGTTTTAAGTTCACAAGGGAGGAAAACTGTTTCAATTTTTTCTCATCAACAAAGAATTTCTTAATTATCATCTGCTAAGAACAGTCGGTTATCAAAATTTTCATGCAAAAGAAGTTGCAAATGTCACCTATTTAGACTTTTCAAACTTTTTAAAAGTAAATTGGAAGTTAGATGTGTTGAACTCTTACTTATTATGACATTGAAAGCGATATCTAATGCTCCGGGGGCACAAAGTATAGCCAACTCCCAATATTTTTATCTGTCTACCGACTACATAGGGCATTTTCATCTATGTGTTAGATACTCAGGTTTCACTAGTCACTTGAATTCAGCTCTTGATTATGATGAAGATGCTAAGCAGACTCAGTACTGAATAAAGCTCTATAAAAAATAATAATATCCTATATAGAAATCTCTCTGTCATTATATTAGTACTGCTTTGAAGACAGGATACATACTGCCTCCAGCAGCAACGTTTTGTTCAGAGAGCACTCCACTGGCATGGCAAGATAACAAAACAGAGCAGAAGCCAGTGAGGAAGGGAGGATGCTGTGTGTGTTTATACATACAATCTCAAAGGAGAATTGTAAATAATGCATACATACATACATATATATATATACACACACACACACAGATATATATATATATACATATATATATATATAAAGTGATTCAGACCCTTGAATTTGTGTAATCTTTTGAGCTAACACATCCAAATCATGTGTTCGGTTAAATGTGGCATTTTAAGACATACCATTAGAGCAGTGGAACTACCTAAGTGCTGAAAGTTCCTTTATGCTTAAATATCTTGTGAATCTGGCTTCCAACACTAGAATAAAAGGGTCACAAAGATATCTGTTCCAAATGCAGCAGATAGTGTTGTGTGTCCTGACACCACATATTGCTCCACACTATGTGGAGTGCAATACATATATATTCTGGTGTACAGTTTTCATGTCTAAACATACTCTCAGACACAGCTTCCAAGCAGATAGAGAACATTATGCTAAGTTCTTGGCAATGAAAAGAAATTCACAACAAATCTCTCCCTTCCCCCTCCACCTCCATGCAATTCTCATCTGCTGCGATTTGGGGATTCTATCTAGCCTGCTGAAGTGGGTATTCTGCAGAAAGGAGACAGGGAATGAATTTATAATGGATTTATAGARATTTGGACTGCAATGGATTTTTTTTTTTCAGAAGTCAATTTCTAAAGTAAAAATGTATTGCAAATGTATGAGGTATCAAACTGCCATTATGCACTGGTTACAGAGCAATGTTTCATCTTTCCACCTATTACTTGGGYTGCTTTTCAATTTAAAGTTACTCAGGGCAGTGATAGGGGGAGGTTGTTTCAGGAAACATTTTTTTTTTTTTTTATTGCTGTTGTTTTTTTCCTGAAAAGTGTAATTTAATTTTGAGGTTTTAGTAATTTTGGAGTTTATTGTGAAGGTTTGTCAGATCATCTTGTATAGTATCTTTATTAAACTAATGACATTGATTTTCTCCACGTCAGTATCAGTACAGGTAAAATATTATGCTTTTGCAGAATATGAATTGACTGGAGAAAATTGATAGGCGCTTCACCGATGTGCTGCTACTTAGCTCCTTTTTTTTATGTGCTGAAAAGAGAGCTCATGGRTGCAAAGGGTCTTTTCCTGGTCCCAGAGTCCCAAAGAGAGTTCCATGACACAGGAACCTTAAAATGGACATGACAGCTGCATAAAGAGCATCTACTTAGCTCCATTCATGGTCCAAGGAAGATGTGATCTCCCAGCACATAGGATGTATAATAAAAATTGAGTCTGAAGAACTGTATATGAAGAGGACAACAATAAGAAATCAATGTGCTGAAAGAGGAAAATTAAAAAACTTAAATGGCCAGTGGGTAGGAAGAGCTATAAGAAAGCATTTAACTAATTAGACATAACAAGCTCTCATATTGCCTGATAACCCCACTCAAATTACCTCACTTTTACTGTAAGCTAAGAACATGCACTCGGAGATGTACCATGGTAACTTGTTCACTTAGCATGTTAGCCTGTCCTGCTGGCAAGCTCCCCACTCAGCAGGCAGTGTTTTTGAATATCCCTTCTGTATTTGCTGCCCCTGTGCTTTGATTTTTACTTGGAAGACCAAATACCTTAARGTGTGCGAGGGGACAGGGACAGGGGGTAGCAACTAACAGCTGGTAGAACATTGTTTGCTGGATACAGCCCCAAACTTTCTTGAGCACRTCTCTAAGACATTTGAGAGACTGTACTAACAGAAACTTAAGGAATGATGACTGGCTAGGAGTAATCAGCCTTTTCTTTGTAGAATTTTAGTTTTGGACTAAGAAACCTATAGGGTCAGCTGGGTTGCTAGCCCAAGTAGTTCATGTTTATTGCTACAGAGAAAAGGAAACAGTGGAGGGACAATAAGAGAGAAGTAGAAAGGCGAAGGAGGAAGGACAGGGTAGGGGAGGAAGCACAGATTACATCTGTATTATGCTACCTTGTTAGTATAGTGAGAAAATAGACTCTCAAAAAACAGAAGGGAAGAAAGTCCATGCTAGAAGTATCTGCTTAACCTCCTCTATCCATGATATATCCATCAGTTTATGCAAATATTTTTATGTATATATATACATATATTACATATAAAAGACACTCTGTTAATACACCCTGGGAGCCCYAATCACAATTACAGCTGATAAACTCATAATCTTACCCAGTGTAATAGGCTTTTTATTCCTCCGCTGACAGAGATGTAGCACAATTTACCTAGAGGCGTGTGTGAACATGCGTATACACACACATACACATACACATTTGCTTACAAATGCTGCTGGGATCAGCCCAAGCCTCTCCRATACACCTGGCAGAAAAGGTTGGCCTTACAGTGAAATTTGGCTGTGGATGCTGACAGAACAAGGCTCTAAAAAGTCCCTTTGATATCAGGAGGCATTCAGCATCAGCTCCTCTGCGGATTACAGCTGTTTTGTGACATTTATTTATTTCCTGTGTTTTAATCAGCTGGCTAGTTCAAACCTGAAGTGCAGCCAGACTCTGGAAAAGGCAATGAAAAGCACTGAAAAGAGAGTGCATGTACTGCAGACACCACAAGCCAGAGTGCCCTCCTGCCTCTTCTGAAGACTGCAGAAAATCCAAGAGGAAAAGTAATGGGTCATAATGTGGAGTACAGCAAGCCAGGTAAATTGCTGCTTCTCTTTTCACCCAGACAGAAAAGATTGAAAATAAAGGACAGAAAACAGATAACAATTTATGATTAATACACAAATAATACTATTTAGGTATTTCCCCAATACACAAATAATACTACTTGCGTATTGGGGAAATAACTAACAGATAAGTTGTTCTAGAGGTGGGGGGGAAAGAAAGGTAAAGGTTTTCAGCTTCAGTCTAGCTGATRGAACATTAACAAGATCTAATCAGTGATAGTCAGGGCAGCTGGCAGGTAAATCTAGAGCTGTTAGAGATCACCGTGCATATCTGGTTGAGCATAATCACAGTTCAGACTACAGGTAGAGTGAAAATGTAATATTTTTACTTAACTACATAGGTATAGCAGCACAACACAGGCACCTAATAAATCACTTGATGTCACTGAGGAAGTCACTGCTTACAGTTTTTTAATGCCTGTTTTTTTCAAAATATGTAAATAAGTGTAAGTTTATGGGAAGAAAATTTCTCATTCTAAAGCAACAGTTGGTGAAAAACAGTAATTGCTTGAAGCCTTAACAGTTGCTGTCACTAGCAATTCAGGACATGTTATCACCCATTATTTTTTTACCCTTAAAAATAAAATGGGTGTTATTAAATGGTTTAGAAAGTGTCAATTGCCTGTGGTAGAGTTTTGTTATACTCAGTGTAAGGAATATTAATAAGAAGAMAGGTATGATATCTGTGATTCAAGCTCAGACAGAAAATAATGTGATCCCYCATTTCACATAGAAGAGATTGTTACTGTGTTTGACTCCACAAATACATTAAAAATTTTATTTTCTATAGAGAAATCAGAGAATTACAGCATAATTTGGTTGGAAGAGACCYCTAGATGTCTTCTAGTTCAAACTCCTGCCCAAGGCAGGTCCAACTAGACTAGATTGCTTAGAGCCTTGACCAGTCACGTTCAGTCATATTTGGAACATCTCCAAGGATGAAAATCCTACAGCCTCTCTCAGCTATTCTTCCAGTGTTTGATCACCCTCATGGTGAAAAAAAAAAAAATTCCTCGTATGTAATCAAATTTTCCTGTGTTGCAGCTTGTATCTTTTGCAYCCCACCCTTTCACTGTGTGTCTCTGAGATGAATCTGGCTCTGTCTTCAGTCTACCTGCCAGGTGGCTGAAGACAGCAAGATCCCCTTTCTTCTGGCTGAATAAATTCAGCTCGCTCAACCTCTCCTTATATGCTTGGTGCTCCAGCCCTTAGACTAACTTAGTAGATTTCCACTGTCTAGTGGAGATTCACTCCAGTAAGTCAAAGTATTTCTTGTACTTGGGAGCCCTGAACAGGCAGGGTCCTCCAGRTGTGGTCTCASAAGTGCTGAATRGAAGGGAAGGATCACTTCCCTGGACCTGCTAGCTATGCTCTCACTAACACAGCACAGGGGCAAYTGGCCTTCTTCACTACAAGGGCAYATTGCTGGCTCAYAGTCAACTTGTCATCCATCAGGATACYCAGATCMTTTTCTGCAAAGCTGCTTTCTCTCCAGTAGTGCCCAACTCTACTCATGAGGTTATCTTTCCCAGGTGCAAGTTCAGCATTTGCTTTTGTGGAACTTCATGTTGTTCCTAGTGGACCATTTCTCCAGCCAAACAATGTCCCCCTGGGTGTATACCCTACCTTCCAGTGTACCAACCACACCACTCAGTTTCTTATCATTCATGAACTTCATGAGGGTACTGTCTGCCCCACTGAGCAGATTGTTAATAAAGATATTATCAACCCCAGGGGATGCTACTAGTAATTTGCTGCCAGGTGGAGTCTCTGCCTCTCATTGCAACCTTCTGAGCCTGGTGGTCCAGCTAATTCTCCACCCACCTTGCAGTCCACCTAGCCAAACCATGTCTCACCTGTTTGGCTACAAGGATGCTATGAGAGATCATGYTGAAAGCCCTGTTAAGGTAAAATGTATCTATTTCACTCCACTCATCTGCAGAGCTAGTCATCTCCTCGCAGAAGACTATCAGTTTAGTCAGGCATGATACGACCTTGCTAGCTGTTCCCAAGCACYTGCTTGTCCTTTGTGTGCCTGTACACGTCTTACAGAAGGATTTGCTTCATAAATATATCAACAGTGTTTGCAGGGCAACTGGGATTGAAAACATATATGGACATAATTGATTTAGTTTTTAAMCAGCTAGCTCAAGTATTGGTATTTAAAATATGAAGATGAGTATAGACTGTACAGTCCTGTTCAGGAACTGGGAGTGTGTACCCAATCTCTGAGCTTCCTGTCACTTCAGCCTCACTGAAGCTGTCATGAGCTGTTCCTCAAGGAATAGTTACAGGCAGATTTGAGACAAACATAACAAGAAATTGCCCTATCCCATCTACATAAAGACAAAGATTACCAGTGGGAATAGAAGTTTTTAATAGTTATAGATTTTGGTAACAATTTAAATTTTCCACCTGGTGGATTTCTGTTTTTTTTTTTTTTTTTTTTTTTTTTTTTTTTTTTTTTTTTTTTTTTTTTTTTTTTTTTTTTTTTTTTTTTTAATAGCTTGATTAGATCCTTCCGACTTTTTTTCTTGTCCCAGCTGATATTTTATTGAAAAAACAAAAAACAAGGTAGACCATATGTTATCAAAGAGGGCAAAACATAGCCTCATGGCCTGAGACAAAAGAAAAAAGAAGAGAAATATTCAATTCTCCTGTCATATGGGCAAGGTTAAACAAATAAGCCAAAATTACTGTGATAAATAGAAACATTCCTATTATGTCTCAGTTCAGGCTCTAAAGAAACAGTTTGGAAACAAGCAGTCGTCCATCTCCAAACAGGTGGTATGTCTGAGTATGCAAAATAAAAAATAAAGGCAGAGGGAGTCAGTGAAGGAAGGGAACAGCTTAGACCACAGATGGCTTAAAGTGATCCAAAAGCATATTTGTTTTTAATCCAGAATGACAGTACCTTTTCATACAGCTCTGGACACAGAAACCTATGTATGAAAAAGGTGGTTTGCTATTGCTTTCCTACGTAGATTTGACATTTACAGCAATGGTTTCATTTCTTTGATGTCTCTAGTGAAAGATAAACTATTTTGATCTATATCCAGTGTTCAATATTGCTTTCATTCTGGAACATACACTGAACTTTGCACTCCATAATCTGATGGTGGGGCACACTGCAGGCTGCAGAAAAGCTATACCTATGGGATGAGTGAATAGCTTAAATGAAAATTAGACTATAGCTCATCCACACTAGGATTTAACAGTTTTCAATTTCTTTAGTCTTCTAGGGATTAAGTATGTGATGTTGCCTCACTTTCCGTTCTGTTACTAGAGTTCTGTGTAAGTCATGTAGCCCTGCAAAATCAATAGGGTTGCCCATAGACAGTACAAATATTTAACTTTACCCATCAGTCGTAATAGTTTTCTTGTCTTAGGTAATGATCTCTTCCCTTTCAACTTTCTTGGGAACAACCAAAACAGAAGTGAGCTGAGCTGGGTGGAGTGCATTATCCGGGGAACATGAGGCATGTCACAGGGACATTCCCTCTGCTTAAGTGTCCTTGGCTCTTCGTATGCACAAATGGATGGGTTTGMAAAGCTGCAACTAGAATATCATGTAGACAGAGTTAAAACATTAACTTTACAGAATTTATAGCTATTTTTGTTCCCCAGCRTAACCTGGAAATATCATTTCAAGTATGGCGTCTCCTTCTACCTCTTTCTCTCCCTCTTTGCTAATTAAAAGTTTGTAGCTTTGTAGTTCTAGAGCAATATTTTATTCCAAAGCCTTAAAAAAATCAAAGTACAAGATGAATAAAAATAAAGAACAAAAATTAATTAYTGAAGATAGCAACCTTAGGCTTTTAAAGGTAATCCTATTCATAGARCTACATTCTTTCTTTGACTGATTAGGACTAGCGGTCATGGATTTATGGAAAAGTATATTTAGAATTTTATTTTAACACTCATTAATATAATCCAGAAAACAATGAAGATGTAATACTTTATCTGTCAAATCAACCGATATAATTGAAAAAAAAGACATGGAAAAGATTAAGCTATACAGTCTGTTCTTTGAATCTAAATCGGAAGCTACAAACTTCAAGTTAAAGTTGATTAGCAGCAATTGCTTTGATTTTAACTTAATGAAATTAATTATTCACACACTCTAGAGAAATAGATACCCTAGCACCTGTGAAGGATGTTCACAAGAACGACACAGATCTTTAAGAGATCCTTGTTATCATTTCAGTACTTCAGTTCTTCTGGCAAACATGTCAGGTAACTCCATTCAAAAACAGAAGAGATGAGAAGCTTGTGGCCCCACTTYATTCCTGCTAAAAGTTTGTCCTGGAACCTTCGTACTGTGACAACTGGGAACCATCTCCTAACCTCCAGACAAAATGTGATCTTTGTCAGCTAATATTCATTTGATGCTACCCTCTCACTATTCTTTATGCTAAATCAGTCTTTCCCGCAATTCTTTATGACCCTTTGCCTCTTATCAATATATATATATACAGTGTTTTTATCACCTTACTTTCATTTACCTAAAGGCTAAAGAAAACAAAGTCTTTTTAATCTCCTGTGGTAGGACTATCCTGACACACATTATCAGCACCTCTTCCAATTTGAGTTTGTCATCATCATGCATAAGTAACCACAACTAATCTTAGTTCAGATTTCACCTGTATCTTCGATAATATGTTTGATGCTTCCATGTCTCTGTTGTATATATCACTCCAAATACCTCTTGAAATGACATTTCCTTGGGGAAAATTGCACAAACTCCATGGTTTATAATCATCATGTAWGTGATGGATATATCCAGGACTTTCCCCTCCTGCCTTCCAGCTGATGTGTTACAGCGAACAGTCCTGCTATTAGTCCTTAAGGGCATGGCCTTGCACTTTTTACAATTACATTTAATTCCACTTCAATCACTCCTTTGGGTCATACAGCTTTTCCTCTACAATAATCCTGTCTCTTCTGGAAAGAAAATGCTTCCACTYTGTGTTATCAGCAAATTTTGTTAGTACACTCCTGCATTTTTCTGTGTAGGTCATTAATGAAAATAGTAAAGATCAGCAAATACAAGGGTAATATGTAAAATTCCTTTAGGGCTAGATCCAGTTCCAACTAGTGAGGTCAGAATCAAACTCTTCCTTTCTAAAGTGTTATTTAAATTTAAGCATGTGTGTGTGGATGTGTGTGCAATCCAGCTGTCACAATTTTTTTTTGGCCACTAAATCACACATCTCTGTTGGCCCATCTCAACTAACCCATCTGTTATGGTTATACAGAGTACAGTGGAAAAAGAGGCTGATTTATGAAATGTTGGATGATTTTCATTAACGTGCAATTATGACTTCATGAGCACAATGAATTGAAAATAGTCTAGCGGCGTTCTGTGCTGTTTGAAAATACTGAGTTGACTGACACTAAATGTTCCATGGAAATGAGCCATGAAGCCGTGCTTCTCCAGACACCTCACTCTGGTCTTTTGTACAGCTCCTAGCACAACGGGGGACCCCGGTTCACGACCTACGCTGGGAGGTGGCACCATTATAATTCTAATAATCCAACGCCTTGAGGTTTCTATACGAGTTAACTGCACAGACTTGCTTCTAAGTGCCATTTTCTGGAGATGGGGATAGAGCAGATGGGGATTTGTACAGGCCAAACTGTTGGAAGCCAGAGATAAGGAGGAAAAAAAAGGGGGGGGGGAGGAAAAAAGCTGTGAAAGACAACTCTTTCGTTTGTTTGCTTTGCATTGCCACCTGCCAACCTCAGGCCTTCTGATCTCCTCTCAGTGAACCGCAGAGGCAGCAGTTGGAAAGATCAGATATACGCTCAGGGCAATCTGTCAGAAACTACTTTGTCACATTTCCCAACACTAAAACACGCAGAAAAATAAAATCTATGTGTTTAAAACTGTAACTGTCCCATATATAGGAGAACTACTCTTTTAACACAGAAAAAGCACTGAACACAGCTCTGCCCTGACATTTTTTTTAACATCAGCAAAATATTAGCATTTWTTTTTTTTATCTCCCTTAAGCATCTGTACCTTGTTTGCTTGCCTGTGGCAACACAGTTGTAATGTCATTCTCAAGAGAGTATGCTGAATTCCATTATACAACAAATAAAATAAGAAATGGCTGAACAGAACAATACATAAATCCAGCATATACTCTTTAAGTCATTTAAGAATATTATTTGTCTATGCTATGTCACAGTATCAGCCTTAATTGGGCCACTACGAGGCTATTTTTTGGTTTTCTTTTTTAAGAGATGAGACACATAAATGGTAAAGGTTTTTTTTTAAGTTTAAAGGAACTTAAAAATAACTGTATATTTAAGCACAGAATGCGCTGGAAAACACACAAGAACTTGTGAGAAAGTTTGTAACTTTTTTATTCTGTAATACTTCTGTACACCATGTCTAATAAACTATATACCACATCTCCTTTTTAGCTCCCAGCTTTCTGTTGATGTCAACTAAGTGTTATATCAACATGCTATATGGTATAGTCTCAAAATATAAGACAACCCTAAAGGTAAGTATAAAAGCATATTTGGATAATGAGGAATAGATTGGAGGAAATATTTTTCTGTCCAGATTATTGCCTTTACCATAATCAATAAACTGCATTAAAGCTGAATATTCCAGCTGGGATTATAACCTTACACCACAGAAAAGTATAGTAAAATGTCATATCTACCTGTTCACTGGTAGCATTAAACACAGAACCCTCATTTCTTTTGATATCCTGTCTACCCTACCATGCACTAAGCAGTCTGTAGGAGTATTTTCTTGTTATCCAAAGCTAGTTTCACATAGGTGATACACAGGAATAAGCTTGGCATCTTGTCTGAGACTGTGCATGACACCAGCATATTGGCAGACTTTGGCAGACTTGGCATTCTGTGGCACTCCTCACTATATGACGCTCTTCCAYGATGTTCAGAGATTCACAAATGTACCAACTGAGCAGTCTGCCTAATAGCGTCTCAGTAATATAATTTCTCTCATTTTATGATAGAAACTAGCATGTTGTTAAGATAATTATCAAGTCTAGCCATCCGTTAGAATAATATGGCTTGTGAATAATGTAGTTTTACTCAAATTTATGTAAGATGAATTCAGCTCTGTGAGGACCACAACATCCTCTCACTATTAAAATATAATGTAGCATGCATTTTGAGCATGTATCTTCTTTTCTCTCCATGTCTCGTTGATACTTTCAAAACTGACTATCTATTYTGGATATTTACACTGTTCTCCAGTCATACAACTGGCGAATCACTGACAGATTCTAATTTTCAAAAGTCGTGTTCTATATTTTTTTCTGAATAGCAGATGCTTTTAAAAATACTCCACAAAAGAATCACCCCCAAATCTACTGCTTTTTTTTTCCCTTTTTTTTTTTTTTTGCTTTCATTTACTCATCAGTGACTTTGCTCTGCTCCCTCTGGAACTGCATTATTGACCTGTAAGAGTTAGAGCCAGGCCAATAAGAAGTGCTTTTGAAAATCAAGCCACATACCACACATATATCATCATCAGAGTCACTTTGAAATCAATGACAGTCATCAGTCACCGAAAGAAAACCTAATCAACCAAACAAAGGTTAAAAAGACACTCACTCATATCTGGCCAGTTCCATGTGGTGTCATGCATGTTCCAAAAAATTAAATATGATAGAGGTAATTAGCTAACAGCATTATCTCAAGTCTTTTACCAGAAAAGATTTCATCTTTACTGTATTTTTATTTTTTGCTGTCTCTGTGGTGCATTCTACTGCAGAGTGTTTTGATTTGCCTGGTTCCCTCCTATCTTTTCAGATATGGAGAGGTATGGAGCACATGAAAAGAAAAAAAGAGTATATTGAAGGAATAAATTTGTATTTCCAAGGTAAAGTAGATCATYTTTGGAGCTGATGAGTTCTGCTAACACAGAAACATGTCACCCTCCATCCCCTATTGTAAGTAATTGTGGTTATCATATAGAGCAGTCATCAAAAGGTGTTTTATGCACCACTGTGCTTACATAAAGCAAGCTCCTTTTTTGTTACTAAGAGAAATGCACAATCATCCATTTTATATAACTAGTCTGAGCAAGTTTCTTCACAATCTGTAGATCTGCTTTTTCAGAGTTGCAGATATCTCTATCAAAGCAAAAACCTCTCTCTTCCACAAAGGCAAATGTAGTGAATTTTAACCTCTGCCCCTGCGCTTGCAGTAATAACAATAATAATACCAAGAAGTAGCTCTTTCTATTGCCACACCTTTCACAATTTTGGACTCTTTAAGCCTCAGATTGCACCTATTTATAATGGTTACCTCTGTTCAGAGATGAAGAAATAAAGGTACCAACAGGTACATAATCTACTTTGGCATTTTTTTCATTACCGCAGTCTTGAATGCACTCATAATATATAGAACACACTTTAAAGTAGAAGATTTAGYCGCATTTTATAGATTTACAGATTTTAAGGGACAATTAACCARTCTGACCTCCTCCAGAGTAATATATAGACTATAGCGTTTCATTTGGTTTCTCCTCTACTAGTCTTAGTACTTTGCATTAAAAAGCATCAACAAAAAAAAAAAAAGTATCCAATTTCAGTGAGAAGGCAAACAAGAGAAGCTCTGCTTCTGTGGCAGTGGTGAAGCACTACCGAAAACSCTGAGCCTTCTTTCTAATGTGAATGTGCTTTAACTATAGTGGAATGAAGCTCCCAGCCGTTGCTGCTTGTTTCTGTGCTGGATACAGTAAACATTAGTACTGCTGTTGCCCCCATCTCTGTTCCCCCTGGGGTATTTAAGCCCTGCAATCAAGTCACCTCTCAACCTTCTTTTTAATAAGGCAAACAGATTGAGCTCTTTAAGTCTCTCACTAATGTGTTTCCTGCATGCCTCAGCTCTAGAATGATATATATTTTACGAGACGAAAAAAAAATCAATTTTTGACCTATTCTATTTCAATAGTAGGATGATACAAAAGCTGTTCTAGGAGTCAACAGAGAGACAATAGCATTGGAAAATTACCATTGAGTAAGTGGATCCTAGAGAAAAGCAGAATTTGAAAATGGGTAGATTTTCGTATTACAGTAGAGACTCTACCCAATGTTGGGATAGATTTAATACTCCATAATCAGACGGAGCCTGGAGATTGGTGGACKCAGACTACAGAGGCCAAGGAAAAGCGAGGTGAACTGGAAAAAGACATAAAGAGGTGAAGTGTCTTGCTTAACTCACAGAAGATGTCTAAAAGAGAGCTTTTTATTTTTATTAAAAAGAGAGAATAAATTGTAGCTTTCCTGACTCCTTGTGGATTACATTGCCTCTCCCACTTCCCTTTTACTATATTTATGAATGTGTACTATGAACACTGGTGCCTGAGACCTACTTCTTGTGCACCAAAACTTCTCAGGMAGCATGCTAACTAGCAAACAGCACAGACATTTATGGACCTGATGCTTGAGCCCATTTTTTCACCCCAGCCGTAAATGTCAGAAAAGACCTTGGCCTGATCTCCACACCATTACGTTMTCTGTGACAAGCTGTCCCTGGCAAAGTGGTGCCACCCAAACTTTGCTCCAAATGGAGATACCGATGAGATGGACCTACTCACTCTAGGAGCTCCCTATAGTCAGTACAAAGCGTTAAACCCCCCTGCAGAGGTGCCTTCCCGATCATGATGGGGCTGAGAAACAGACTGCTGCTCAGCGTTAATTATGTAATTACAAGTGGAATGAATTAGTGCCTAAGTGTGATGTGTGCTGTGGAATGACTTGGCTCATTATGGAAGATATTTGATTTTTTTTTTTAAGTTTATCACTGTGCTTGTTGCTCAACACTGCTGTGGGGAACAGAGGACAAAGGAGAGTGCTGGGACCTGGGATGGTAAGTGGTGATGTTCGAATTGGCTCAATATCCRTGTACAGGTACATTGCAAGTTTCTCAGAGCAATTACCAAAAGATCTCTGCTCCAACCTCCAAGAGACCTACTAACAACATTACTATTACTATTATTATAATACTATTCCTGTTACTATTATTACTCATTTACTGTAGTTAAAAGCAGGGAGGCAGTAAAAATGAAGTAGAACTTAGAAGTAGATACTTCTGTGGACTTTGTTCTGCAAAAGAAATTTTTATTCCTTGTGTAAGTGCAAAGGTACTTAAAAGAGCCTTGCTTCATGTCTACAGCATTTTCCCTCACTCCTCTGGTGCACTATATCAGCTCTTTCCCCTGCTTGATATGGCCTTCTTATGATGTACTTCTATCTTATACTCATCCTCTCTTATAAAAGTAGGTGCTGAAGGCTTAGAGATGTGCATTTTACAACTATACTGGATTTGATAGCTGCTCTAAGAGATTCATTTAACATATGAGTCTGAGCAACTCTAGTAAAAACCAATATCCAATAAAGTTGATAGAATTATTATTTGTTGCACTTTTATTATGGGAAAATGCTTCACAATGTGCAATATACCCTGATTCATATCCTGTCATTTATCAAGAGACATCTTGTTATTATACCTTGTTAACCAGAAAAGAAACCCTTTTTTCAACATTATGAAGAGTAAAACATGATAAATAATAATGGGAGAAATAACTGTCAAGCAATTTACAAACGATATGTTGTGAAAATACAGCACCTTGACGGTTTCTCATAGGAAGACATATACTGCAATGATACCGTGATTCAGGAGGTGCTTTGCTGTTACAGACAAAATGAATGCGGATGGACAAACACCAGCTTAAAGTTCAAGTTGAACGAGTTTAATGTCAAACTTGTCATTAAAATGCTGTGCTAGGTATCCAAGACAAGTTGGGCAAAGAGTTGAGTCCAGAGGCGGCTGTGGTAGYACTGCACTGGACGGAGCTGGATGGATGTAATGTAAATATTTCTGAATTCCTCTCTAATATGCAGAAGCTACTCTAGCCTGCCCTGTGTGCCAGCAGATCTCAGTGAGTTCTCAGCGATGCTGACTCCAAACCTCAGAACCTCAGGGGTTGGGAAGCAATATTAAAAGCAAAAACAAAACAGAACAAACAAACAAAAAAAAGCAACAACAAAAAAAGGATTTGCTTCTCCTCACATTAAAGGAATTTGTCCACATTACAGGAACTGTCCATCCCTACTTTTACATTACTTTACATTAATTTCTCTAAGACCTAATTTCTCCAAGAGTAAGCCAGAGCGAGAACCTTATTCTGGAAATCTAATCAAATTATCCAACATTTTTTTATTAGGTAAATAATGAGAAATAGTGAAGAAAAGCATTAAAATAAAGGAAATATATGAGGAATGTCAAGATAGATGTAGTAGATTCAAGCTCTGCTTTAGAATATCTGGAAATTGATGCAGGTATTGGAAGTCTTACAGAGGTTATTTAAATATAAGTTCTGACACATTCTAAGAATTCTGCAAACTTATCTTTATTAAAAATGTAATCTGCTGTCATTCGCTTTCATTTTAGAGAGGGAGGGGAGAGAATGGGAGAAAAAATGGAAAGCAAGGTAATAAAAAGTTGTAAAAAATAACTAAACAGATAGCAATTAGGAGTTTACTGAAATGTTGGAGATTCTGGTTTGTATCTTTTGATTGGTTCTATATTATCCAAAAAAGACTTTTCTTCTATCCTGTAGAATGGTAATTTTCAAACCAGACTGAAGATAACCTGAGTTCCCCAAAGCACTTCCAGCCCTTCCTTCCGARCCTGACAATTCACCCTTACAAGAAAAGTATATGTCCCAAAAGGGCAATAGCGAAATTAGAGTGTTACTTGAGACTTGAGACCAACTGGGATGCCCTAGTTCTCTTATTTGTAGGGTAACAGTGAACTAATACAACACTGCCCCTTGTCTTCCAGACTGCAATGCAGCAGAAGGGAGAGAAACGCAGCATGAGCATTGCTACAGCTTTGTTTGAACATGAGTTCATAAGGCTTTGACTACTTGTAATTTAATATGTTGAGAAAAAATATCTAGATAGTAAATAATGAAACAAACAAAAATCCGTCTTCCACCTTACAAATACTCAACCTTATACTTAAATTTTTTAATTTTAATTGGTGATACATTGTTACATTACATTGCTTTTTTTTCTTCGTTTCTTTCTGAAGATCTCGTTTTCATTTCAGGTTTGAACTTCCATATTTCCATCTTAGATATGAGAGTTTTTTGTCTACKTTACTGTTGGACACAGAATGAACGTCAGATTTCTATTTTTTGAGGTAAGGAATACTCAGAAAGSGACCCAAAATTCAGAATATTTTTGATTCAGAATACATATTGAATACAAAGKTTTGGTTTTATTTCATGAAATTTAAGCACTTAACTATCTCAATGACATAATCATCACTTGCTCCCTGTAGAGTTAACAAAGAGGTAACAGTCGGTACATCTAAAATCCGAGTTGCTCTTTGGAGGACCAAAGCTTCCTCTGGTTCCACTGTGACTTCATTCTAAACTACGTRGGCTATTTCAATTATTTAAAAAATTGGATATTCAATCGAGGCTGAAGACAGAGGACTTATTTTTATTTGCATCTTTATGAATACACATGAATATAGYCATGGTCACGAGGTTATACTGTGAAATTTGGACGCATATGCTATTCACCCTTTGGACTGTTATTGTTAATCTCAGTTAGTATCAGACAGTACATACTGACGCTGTTCTATGGACTTTGGGAAATGAATGGCAATGGATTTAAAGTGGTTCCAGATGAGTTTCTTAACCTTCATTTGTATGAAAATGTCACCTTGTAAGGTTTGTCTCTACTTCTCTTACAACATTGCTGGAAACCTTGTGAGTAGGTATTTGCATTTCATTTACAAGTGATGTATTCAGCAATAAGAAATAGAAATTTTGAGTCACCAATAAAAATATCTTCTAGATCAGAGGTATGTGGCTATACACTTCTAAAATCATTATCTCAGAACAGGAATTTTTAGGTTTCCAGTCTGATTTCTGGAACACATTTGTCAATTAGGATTTTTAAACTAAACGAGGAAATCTTTGCATTGACATCTGATATGAGTTTTATATAATAGTAATTTATTTTTCAATCTAATCAGATGGAAAATGAAGTGAAAGGAAGGGAAGATAAAAGCTCTTTAAAAGGATACAGCTAGGGAGATTCTATACTCTGTAACATTTTGAATGTYGTTAATCTGTCAATAAATTCATATGATAACCTATGTAGCCATATGACTTCATCTTTGCAGCTCCGGTTCTTCCTTTTCATTTATTACCATGACTCACTATACTTCAACTAACATCTACTCTATAGGAAAAAGAAGACAGAATATATCTACATGAAAAAAACTAATATAATTGTAGGAGTTAACTAAGTAAAGGGAGAAATTAAAATAATACATGCAACAGTTTTGACCTGGATCAGAATATACTAGACTGGAAGCTTATTACAAATGTCCTTTCTCCATTTTATCAGAATATCAACTAAATGAAACAGGTATGAAATGTCATTGAGCTTGCAGATCTGTTCTGCTGATGACTATGGGACACGACAAAACTTGTGGTACCTCTGTGCCTTCGTCCTACAACTATACAATAGGAATACTGTCTTTCTTGTCCATTTGTCATTAGATTCCATCTATAAATCTTCTCATATTTTTATGTTTCTACCACACTCATGCCTAAGTTTGATSTATATCAGAACTGTTAGTAATTTTCAAGTTCTTCAAGATACGGGTTGTATTGTAATAATAGCATGCAAGTCATCAGCTTGATTGAGTTGCCACATAGTTATTAGAGTAAAGATTCGGGATGGGTTTTATATATAGAAATAATATTTTTTATCCAATSATCTTTGCAATATCATTCTAAACTAAAGAAGATGGGAATTACAGTATCATCTGGAGTGATGAAGGAAGATTATCAATGTTGTTCTCTCAAAAAAATGCACTGACCATTGAAAAATTACCTTTCTCCTACCTTTATTTCCATCTGAACTTACTATTTATATATCTGAGTAAGTTCCACTTAGGCATGGGCYAAAGCATTTTGCCTGTGAGGATAGTCAAATRCTGGAACAGGTTRCTCAGAGAAGTTGTGGAGTCTCCCTCCATGGAGATATTCAAAACTGGACTAGATGTGGCCCTTAACAACCTGCTCTAGCTGACTCTGCTATGAGTAGAGGGGTTGAACCTGATGATCTCGAGAGGTCCCTTCCAACCTCAACTTTTCTGTTATTCAATGATTCTATGATTCAGCAATTCTATGAATAAAATAAAATTACATTTTATTAAGTTAGCCACACATCCAGAAAAGAACATATTTTCTAGTAGTTCATTATATGACTCTGTTTAGAAAAATAAATTCCACATATCGAAAATATTAAGTTGTCCYGAAGTTAATTTCCCAAAGGACAAATTCCAGCATAATATCTTTATTCCAGATGTGAAAAACTGGCTTCAACTATATTTGAACATACAGAGCTTATATGGTTTATCCACAGTGGCAGAATGAGCAACGAGATTCAAGACGTCTGAACTACAGTGGTTCTCATATTCTGAATTTTATTTGTTTTGTTTTGGGTTGATTTTTTTTGTTTGTTTTTCCACCTTGTAARTCTGCTTTGAATCTGAACAGAGAAGGCAAGTATATGCAGAACTAGAGACAGGTGGGTTTACTTAGTACATATTTGGATAAAGAGAGCCCTTCAGGTCTCGAGGTAGACTTGAAAACAAATTCCCAGAAGACAAGGATCRTAAAGAACATCCCATTAAAGCACTGCATCAGAAATTTACAGTCTCTAGTATTATTCATAATCTGCGTAGAATGTAAAATTAGGAGTGGGCCACTTGCAAAGAACAAAATTAATCTAGTGTGAACAAAGAGATGGATGTTTTTGGGTTCACAACGTTCCCATTAATCTTGTTAATTTATTGCAGCAGTAAGTATCATGCATCTTGGTTCTTCTCCACAGAGATTATTGGGATGTATGGCTTTGACATATTCAGTTTAATTTGCCTATATAAAACAAAGCAATGGTTCAGATATAAACAGCGAGTAAAACAGAGCAGAGGTCCAGATGTAGAAATTACATAAGGTAACAAGAGCTGAACTATATCCTGATTTTCACCCCAATACCTGCATTATCTCAGAGAAAATCCTAGTGACAGGACAAGAATACGCCACAAAACTTTGCCCCTCAAATTAAAGTTTTCTGTTTCAAAGATCTTGTGTGAATGTGATTACTGACTATGCGTAATACAACAGTTAACAGCGATGTCCGGCTCCACAATTTAAATTTTCTGCTTGTGCAAGGCACWATACACACAAAGTGGAAGGATGGCCGCTGCCCCTGAGAACTCACACTTTAAGCGATAMCAAATGGAATGAAATACAAAAATGAAGAAATGAGATTAAGAAAATGCTGTACTAAGAAGACACTGACATTTTCAAAGAACTACTGCATAAGCTTCCTTACTCTTTTTATTGTTATCATTGAGTGGAAAAATACTGAGATGAACACAGRAAGTTTATTAAATAAGAATATCTTCTATGTTATTGCTTTTCTCTTAGATAATCCATTTCCCTGTGTGCTTTGTGTGAGTAATGCCACCATTTATCCTACTCAAGTCAATTTTGAAACCTGTTTYATCTTATGTATCACTTTTGAGCTCCCTCTCTAAATCTCCCTTCACCCTTTATTTTACATAAATGAGGGATTAACATTAGCTCAGCACTCAGCAGCACTGTACACTAGCAACAGAACTTTTCTCATCATTCATTTTCCATGAAGCAAAATAAAACTGCCAGGATATTACAAGAATGTTTCTAAACTTTAATTTTCAAATTACCAATGTTTAACATTTTAAATATTTATAAAGTGTCTGGCACTGTATGAGCTATATATAGGAGAAAAAAATCAACTAACACAACTAACAGTCTGTAAACTATTTTTAGAACTCTTTGAAAAAATATATTTAGTTAAATTAAAAGAGAAGAACATGTATTTTGGTCAATAAAACATGCACTCAAAGAGGAAAATACTTAGTTGTTGAACTATATTTTTTGCTTATGAATTCCTTCCTCTACATTTTCTGTTCACCTAGGATTTTTATCCTGATAGTATTATTGGTTTATTGGTCAGTTTGACACTCTGGTGGTATTTGAGGCTGTGTAATCACGGGGGAGATGCCCATAGTATTTTTACCCTATTCTGCCTGGGATAAGAAGCTTAGTGATGGAGGGTATAAACTTAAAYGATTTGGTTCCAAATGTGAATTTGAAGTCCCAAGGTGCATTTGCACTTCTTTTTGCTGCTAGTTCAGCGAGCACTGCACTTTCATGCCAGGAAGTTACAGCCCCAGTGACTTCTTATCAAAATTAATAACGCTTACTGTCTTACTATCACCCATGTCTCTTCCATTTCTTGAGTCTTTCTTGCTGTTCTTTTTATTCCTCTGCATGTTTCAAACTTTTCTTTCCCCACATCCACTCTCAAGCTTTATAGCCCTTTCTCTTATATTCTATCCCATTCTTTCCACTACGTGAGACCACCAATTCCTTTTTCTAATGTTTTCTACTTACTACTGACTGCAAGGAGTCACATTATTCAGTGCAATTTAAGTGCTTGATGCATGTAGCCCTTCTCCTATTCTTCTGTTTGCAAATACATCCTGAGCAGAGTCATCATTTGTCATTGTTCACCGGTAATCTGGAGCCATCAATTTGCAAAGGTTCGTTCCTGAATTGTTTATCTCAGCAGTTACTTATTTTGAATTCAGCGAATGTAAATCCTAATTCACAGGGAAGAAAACTGAGCTCCAGAAGGAAAAGTTTTGGGGTCCTTGGGCTAGGATTCTGGTTCTGAGGTCTTTCTGTRGGGTTGAGGGAACTTAAATTTTTGTCCTTGCTGTTTGCACTTCTGCTCATTCAGAGCAGTTTGATTGAACCGTTATTTTAAATCCTGAATCTTYGTAGAGACAAGGTATAGGTCATTTTATTTTTCAGCAGTGTCAGGAGAGTTAGTAGGACATGGTTTTATGAGGTTTCCATTGACCAGATGTGAGTAAATGAAATTAAAAATTTCTATTTCATTAGGATTTAATATTTTTAAAACTTTTTTTTTCTTTTTGACATGAAAAGCATATCCATCATTAATAATGTAACACTTCAAAGCCACAGAAATGTATGGACCTGGAGCTCGAAGCATTGTCTAATGTGAGCAGTTCACATGACAGAAACTATCTAAAATTATGGCTACACTGCTATTAAGTAATTTGATATAAAGAAAATCTGTTTAGGGAACATGAGATACAGTGAAGAAAAAACTACTTCTGATTAACTTTTCTCTATTTTCTCTCCATTTTCATAGGAGACWTTGTGAGAGAAAAGGACATATTAAAATAAACAAATAAATGAGTAAATTAATAAATAATCTGTCAAAAATGGAGTCTTATCCAAATGACTAAAAACACCTTTAAATTTTATCCTAGTAAAACAATTCATAGCATTATTTTGTTGCATGACTAGTAATGCTCACCTTAAGCAGCTGAAGTCAGGAGACTGCTGCATATCCAGAGTATGCCTGATTATTTGCTCTATAAAAAGCAAACGCTTCTCTAATTAAATTAAATTAAGTTTTGTTACCCTGATAAATTTTGAGTCATTTGTGGTGGGAGTCTTCTGATTGCATGTTAATTTCTCTAATGGGGATCTTGACATCAGAAGTAGTATTACAAGACTTCCTYTCTACTAAGAGATATAAATATGCATTTCTAGGATGTGTCCAGGTCAATAAAAGGATGTGTAGCACTGTTCCCTTCTTGCAACTAAACTACTTCAGAAATTCACCCTAACCTTCTGTCCCTTGAAGGTATACGGTAGATGATTTGTGATGCTTTGTCGTAYGGAAATTTTGATACGTTGCCCAATGAATCAGGACTATTGATCATACCTATTACAAGCAGACGTAAATCATCACCCCACTTCTCCTTWCTACATCTTTGTTTGTACACTGCCAGTCCCCTATGCACTGCATTCTTCTCAGAATTCAAGTTTATATGCTTCTTTAGGTCCTTCTTTATTTTTTTTCAGAAATGTTTTTTTCCAGACTACTTTCCCTTCTAGTCATCTTTTGCAGCTAGCTCTTCCATAGCTTTGCATTTAGATTCAAATTCATGAAGCTTGAATGTTTCCCAAACAGCCTAGATGATAACAATAATAATAATAATAGTAAAAAAAAGCCCTRTTCTCAATATTATTCCCTTTTCTACCAAATTTTCGCTATTGAATTGAGTTCAAATGCTTAGGTTTACATTTTRGGATCAAGTTTCTCCTCAGCTTCTGGGGTTCATATCTACATCTCTTATAATCCCYGATCACCAAGCCATAGGCAGCCCAAGAGAGCAAGTGTACCGTGCCTCCATTTGAGCAATCCTCAGCACCTAAAAATTGCCAGCAAGTATGCATCTGAATTTGCATGTTCAGGATTCAAAGAGGAATTTTTGGTTTTTGACCCCATCCTGAAGACTATATTAAATCAGACAAAAAAGAAAGAGAAACAATTCGATAAGAATGGAGCAATGGTGTATGTCTGCTGAATTTCACAATGAAGAGGACCTCCTTGCTACAAGGATCCCAGAAGAAATTCCCCTCTCCTCGCTTGCACCTTTACTTCTACTAAGCGATAAGAGGAGAGATATACTTCCATACGAACCCTGCAGTCAAAACAAATATATTGATGCATAGATTTGGATTAGACTAAGCAGAAGTGAGGTTAATTTTCTGTTCTCTGTCAAACCTATAATACTCTGTATGGATGACAAATAAAAATAACAGGCATATGTAAGTATTTAGTAGAACAATCAGATATATCTTGACAGAAAAAAAARTCAGATTTTAGTTTTACAATACTGTCAGGCTTCTCTGATGAACTTCTAATGTAATCTAGGAAAGACATGTTCATTAGAGTCTCATTACTTGGCTGGGTAATTGCTGTTCGTATCAGAAACACAAATCACAAGAAAGGCTTATTAAAACAACCTATTAAAAATCTCAGACAGACAGACTGCTCTACAGTATCTGCCACTAAGTCATGTAAATAGCACCAAGGAAATTACAAAATTGGAAAGCCTTGTTARGGTTATTTTGTCTTTCCACTTGTAAGAACAGGATTTTTTTTTCCTACTATTGTCTGTTTATGAATACCTTATCATGTCTAGTGTGCACTGATTCAAAAATAGAACATTTATCATTTCCTATGGCAGACAATTTCATATACCAATAGATTTTAATGTTAGGAACTTTATTCTTGCTATTCAGTCTATCTTTTTCTCAGTTTCATCTTCCCATTTATTAACTTTTTTTTTAACCTATCTGCATGCTTTAAGCTGATCCTCACCACAACTAGTTGTTGCAGTCAGCTGCCCTTGCACCCACCTAAACAACAGTCCTTCCTTATCCTCCTAGGCACATGATAACAGCCATAGTTCTGATTCAGCAAAGCACATAAACACTGACTTAATATTAAGGAGATAGCTTCAACTGTGCCCTCATCAGCAAAGTACTAAAGCAGGCGCTATCCGTTAGCTCACTCAGTAATCGTATAATGCAGTTGTCCATCCCATGCAGTGTTCCTTCCCACCCCAACACCCTGATAGGGGTGCGTAGGACACCTAACACTTGGGAAATTTGGCCTCCAACAACACAGAATACCTACCCAGAGACCACGGCGGGGGGGACTTTTCTCCTCTTTTTGCTTCATAGAAATGGTCTAGGGTACAATGGCAATACTTCTAAAGGATATAATGAATTTGTAGTCAAACTTATAAATATACCACTGTTGACAGCATTTTAATGTTTCATCAGTCACATACCAAGACTATGTGGCAGGACACATTTGCTAAATACTTGATGAAGGTCACCAAGACAAAGGCAATGTTACATTTCCAAGAATGTTAAAATTAATAAGAGGAAGTTGTAGAGTTTTTTTCTTCTGTTTCCTAAATGTTCTTATGGTGTAGCCTAGGGAATATATACAAAGACAGTCATACAGAACTCCGTTCGTGCTGTTACTTTAGGAAGGAACACTTTACTATTTTAATCTCATGGGATATTTTAATGCAATTTAAAACCACTGAGATAATATATACTCTTTGCAACTTCAGGATAAAAGGTTTACATGGCATTATGTTTATCATAGGTCTAGAGGCARAATTTTGTTAATGCACTGTTACTGCCCTGACGAAAAATAGTAAAAGATATATAGAATTTTCTTTATCACCTAAAATTGACCTTTTTCTTCTATCAAACATAATACTTTCCTTTTATTTAAATATCAAACCTTTTCATTTGCTAATAACATTCTTTATTTGTACATAAATCATTTTAATAATAACTATAACAGATTATAATCCCATCAGTAAAACCAGCAGTGAGACTGAATTCAGTTATTGCAGAACAAGGTTAAGAACCTCAATACGTGATCAGAAAAATAAATTAAAAGATATAAATTGATATCCTTAAGTTATCGCTTACATTTCTTTATCTCTGTAGCTTTGTGCTCCTCTTTCTCAGTCTCTGACCACWTATGATATATAATTTTATGTATATAATCCAAATAATCTTACAAAGAACATGCTTATGTAAAAACTGACCACTAATAAAATGCCTTTTTTCTCATATATTCCCTTTTGCATATAATTATATATAATATCACATCACATTTTCCTTGCAACTTTAATTGTGCCCATYTATCTGCCCAATCTTATTATAGAAATCAGATATACTACTAGAAATACTTAGATCTTCCAGATTCTTACTAATTATACTGGACTTTATGTTAACAAGGCATGAACTGTTGAACACTCAGTCTGCTTGCAGTATTACCTCCCTACCGCACAGGGGGATGCATACAAAGAGGTTCTCTAGCTAGTATGGGGAAGAAAAGAAAGATAATCATCTCCTCCCTCGTCTCTAATCCTTCGATCTTCTCTCCCATTGTCCATGAAAAGCAGAGAGGCTCCTGACAATGATTTTTTTTTCCAAGAAGGAAAAAAAAACCCACCTAGGAAAATTCCATTTTGATTCCTCTATTTGCCCTCATTCAACAGCGAGTGACCTAAGAGGAAGGTGCCTGGCAGATTCACCAGCACCCTTGACAGATATATAATTCTGCTTTTGAGGAGAGGCCAGACAGGTCCCAGGGTTAAGAAAAATATAGGCCAAGTCATGGGACATCAGGCTGTAGGAGAGAGACATAGATCTTCTGGAGAAATGTCTCTATTGAAGAGGAAATACAGATATAGTGGTGAACTTCTCCTCCTCAGTTCCAAGCACTGCCAAGTGAGGTCCACTGTTAATAAGGAAAGGCACTTGAAAGKTGCCACCACCAAAGATACCCAAAAYATTAGGAAGGATGAATGCTCGGTGGCACAGCACAGATCAGCCCTGGGTAGGTTATGAAGGAAGTTCATTTGAATTGTTTCTGTATCTGTACCTGGATGTAGAGTTTAAAAAAAAATTATCTGCAAATTGTTGTTCAGTAGATAGACACTAAATTTCACCACAAATGGTATTTCACGCAATAATTATTTGACTAACTTGAGCAGTTACTGTATATAGTGCCCATGGCTGAAATTAAAAAGAGACAAATTGAAATGAGAAGCTGACTTGTAGCCAAAGCTGAAGGGATGCTGCTGATACCATCTGCTAGTACAGCCCACAGGAACCAGGAAACCACAGAATTAGCTTTATGTGAGGAATTAAGTTCATCTGCTTTTTAGGGAAGATTAACATGAGCCTCTTGTCCAATTGCAGTACTAGCATCCATTTATTTTTGCTTCCGATTTTGCCTAGGTGTGATTTTAGATCTCTACTGAAAAGTGTAAATGCTTTATTTGAATGACACAAGCTTTGCTGGTTTGAAAAACAGGATAGATTTGTAGTCATAACTGGTTTTCTTGCGCATTTTCCAGATGTACTACTAATAATCCAGCCCTAGGATACCAAGAAATATACATATATATWTGTATGTATAGTTTTTGCAGTCCTAAATACTTCCCTTTCCCCTTCTTTTCACCATCCTTATGCAGGAGGAAGCCTTGAGTATTTTGAAGTTTGTCATATATGGGAATGAAGGAGTGGAAAAAGTTTTGAGTTTTTTTTTTTTTTTTCTTTGTCCTAACCCAAATTTTCTGTTTAGACAAGAGATTTAAATTAAAACATTGAAAAGAAGAATTTAAAAATTACTTGATGGACTATAGTGAAGTAAGAGCTAAAAACCAAAAACACTTGCAATAACTCTTGCTTCCCGCTGTATGAGAAAATGTCACAACTCTGCGAATCGGGAGTTCAGATGCGGCACAGGGAATAACAGCGTTCCAGGAGGGGACAGAGAGGGTGTGATATAAATAGAACAACGATAGCTCTAGCCATGTCTATGAAATGAGTGGGAGACGTGATTAGAAGAGAGATTTTCACTAGTTTTATTATTGAAGATGTAAAATCAACCATGCTAGGGCAGAATGCTTCCAACTAAACACCCGAGCCTGAACTCTAAATCAGCTGCTTCTCTTTCTCGATGCAATGAGAATTTTTCCCGAGGGAGACCAGGGTTACTTTTGTTTCGCCATAGGCACTGCAATGAATTTAGGACAACACGGAATCTGCAGTGGTTCGTTTCTCTTCACTGACTCTAAGGGAAGTGTGGGAAGACTCAATGGAATATACAAACATATACGTACATATATTGACTCTAGGCATTAAAGTCAAAGGCTCAGTGATCTCCTAAGTTAGTGGAAAGAATGAGGCTCCTCTACAAGGTCAGTCAGGGAAGTGGAGTGCTGCAATCTGGTTTTGCAAGGGCCAAAGGTGATTCCGAGACAACTGGGAGACGATAAAGAGACAACTGGGAGACGATAAAGGAACAACTGGTCTGAACTGGAGCCTGAGCGAAGGGCAAAGTTGGCTGCTGTTCTTGGCCTTACCGCTACAGAAAAGCTTCTGCATAGTTTGACTCCAGAGATGTGCAGGGTAGAGAGAGAGATTTATAACATTCAGTACTGAGTTTTATGTTTTTCTTACTGTGTTAATATCATAGAGTTAACAAAAAAAGTAACTGACACAAAGTAAAGTTATACTAGTCATTGCCGGACGCTGGCTTCTCAGCTAAATGTGGTTTTCTGCTAGTCCCAGAGCTGATTTTGCTAACTACAGTACCAATATAGGTGCTTTTTCCTTACAGGGAGAGAACCTAAGGCTCATTTTGTTATTCTGTTTCTCTTTTGTTTGCTTTTATCTAAAATTCTGAAATTAAAATTATAAAAGCTAACCTTATTTCTCAGAGTATTGGTGAAATAGGTAGTGTGTGACCATGTGGGTGTGTGAAGGGTTTCAAAAATCACATTTCAGAGGGTTTGTTATGAGGAAGTATCCTGAGTCTTCATGGAATATGGAATAAAAAAGCCACATTCCCTCTGTGATGCTGATCTCTCTTGATCTGGATGTAGAAACCTTAATTGTGTTTCAATTTTCAGTGAAGAACATAATCACTGTTTATAGAATCACTTTCTGCTTCTCTAATAAATTTGCACACAGAAATCCCATCAGGAGTTAATATATTTTATACACAAGGGCTCTATTCCCTGTGCTCTAAATTTAGAGCAAACTAGGACAGGTACTGAAGGAGCATATTTTCTCTAAAGGAAATGAGGATTGAAAGAAAGGGTTATGTCAAGAACAAGATAAATTCAGGGCTCCAGCAAAGTCAGTCGCCAAATTTTGTAGACTGTGAATTAATCAGCACAGCAGATCAACCCATAGTAGCTCTTTCTGCTTATTCTCGGWGTGAAAGGATCTCTAGCAATAAGAAGCCGGCTCCTGATTTCCACGCTCTGTGAGGATGGCTACATTTCTAGCCATCACTAACCCCACRATCCATCACTACCAAAAACTGCACTGCCGGTGATTTTGTTCTCACTGCCCAGCATTGGGTCAAGATTTTGTTCTTATGCACGAAGCACTTTTACTTACTATATGACCTTTAGGATTAGGATCTTTGTGTTCTTTTACAGACAATAGGTTGCCTTCAGCTTATTTATTAATAGAATTTACATCGCAATGACTAAGACTCCTGCTGAAACAAAGTCTTTTTATTCTAAATTATTTCTGATGTATCCAGTTTCCGGGCTTTCATTAAACAAGAAATGACTCTTGTAAATGAAACTATTTACCATGCCAATTACTAACACTATGATATCTTATTTCAGATTATGCTAATCAGAGAAAATGTAACCTTGAGTGTTATTCTCTGAGCTGGAAATCTAATTGTAATGGTAGCCAGAAAATTCTTATTTCTTTTCCTTTTGAACCTATTCTAGAAACGGAATAAAATTATATAACAATCTAAGCATTAAGCAGGGAGATAATAACTGACATTTCAGATCTACTAATATATAGTTATAAATCAGATAATTTTATATCTCAGCAGATTTATTAATCTGAAAAATCCATTTGAAGCAGTAGGATTTTAATAATGATATTCATATTAAATTATGTTCTGAGGCTAACCTCTTGCTAATGCTACTTTAAATCTTTTTTCCTTTTCTTAATAAGCAAGAAAGCTACACAAAGAAAAAAATTGAAAAGAAATCCTTAAGAACATCACATAACTACAATGTGGCCATTTTTGTGAATAAGGTACAGCCTTGTTTCACCAGGCTGCCTGTGCTATTTTAAGTGCATGAAATATTTGGAACGGATACTTCCCATCACACTGTGCAAATGCCAGGTGTGAAATATTGGTTCAATTTAGGCCGGTGGGACTCTTTTCACTGACTTCAATGGGGCTAGGATTTCTCCCCATGAATTTACAGTATCTTCTTGTTTTGACTTCATATATAGCCACAAGCAAGGGGTGATGTATGAGYAGCATCTAACCAGGAGTAGCCCTAGGAAGTACCATAACACATCTAAATCATAACATCTTTCCTATTTCTTCTTTGCTTTCAGGGKTTGTAATTTTCTGCTCGTCTACAACAACACTAAATTGCTTTACCCTTCCTACATAGCCTTTTAGCCACTCAAATTCTCTACATTGAATAAGGGAGTTATAGACCAGTTTGAAACTTACTTCATGCCTATTCCTCCTAGGTGTTGTTTTGSTATCTGGGAAAGAAATAAGTGAGCTCTACTACCTTTACACTACAAAGCAATAAAAGAAATTCCTACTATTTCTCTGTGAATGTCATAATGGGAAATATCGCCTGATCAGTCTCCTCCCACAAGATTAGAACCATGATTCTTTACCGTCAAACAAGGAGTATGTTTCATGTAAAACTATTTTTTTTTTTGTTTTTTGACAAAAATTTTTAATCTTTCATGTAGTCCATTTTTTTTCTTTTTCTTTAATTTCTCCAGAGATATTTTACAGGCATGGGGACAAATAAGAAAGAATAGCATTTTTAATCAAACTTTGGGTTTAAGTGATTATATTAAATTTCTTATTATTTCATACTTTCTCTAAAAAATTATTGCTGAAATCAGTCAGATTGACAGCCCTAGAACCAAAGCTATAGGACCAGTAAAATATTGACAGTGGTCTTAAAGTTTTCTTGTATTTTCTCTCCTGTTTCTTGACAAATGTTCTGTGTATAGATACTGATATCAGAATGTTACCAAGACTGAAAAGYCAGTGCATGGATTTTTTTTAGATACCTTACCTTTTTGGATCTGTATGTGACTCTAGCTTTTAAAACAAATTAATGAAAGTACTTCATATGACAGGAACCTGCTTCAAAAGAGAGTAGGAATTCTTATTGTTGTAGAGGACTTTTTCCCTGATAGATGGTTAAAGCTGAAAAATTACCAGTTTCAGAACATCAGGATTCTAATTTAATATCTGCATCTAAGATGGGTCATAAGGATCAATAATATCTAATGCAGCTCACACACATGACAATGTTTGTCTCATTTTAATCCTCTGCTTCTGAAACCTTTCCAACCCCAGTGACTCCTACAGAAGGTGACAGTGGGTAATGCTTACTCTACATTCATGTGTTCTGCTCAATATTGTGCGGTAACAGCCAAAGCCATACTGAAGAGAAATATTTTATTTAGTGTTGAAGAGGGATGGCTTATTTTAACGGCATATTTATTGAGCACACTTGTCTAAAGAGCAAAGGTATAATCTGAAGCCATTGCTGAAGTTATTCGAGTTACATCCAATAGAGAAGAACTAGTTCAAATGGCAGTGGACTGAGAAGAACAGCACAGCACTTCAAATGTCAGGGAAGTCTCTGAGGCGTTGTACTAAAAACTGACCTAGCAGTCCTCAGGCTGTGTTTGATGGCACTGTTTCATTACACGTTTTGATATCTAGGATTACATGGATCTAGGATTACACTATCCTCCATTGTTTTATAATAGCATGTGAATAGCTAAGAAGGAATAAACTACTTTTTCTTCTTCTTCCCCTGTGTCAGTTATTCCCTGGCTCTTATGGAAATGTTCCTTTCATGGTGGACGAGTGGGAGATGGGCATCTCATTGTGAATTAAGCACCATGATCAGACTTTTTAAAAAAATGTCTGTAACTTTGCATACACTTTTTTAAGTATCTTAAAATACCTAATACTCTTTGAAAAACCTCCCTTCTGGAAGCCTGAATCTTGTTGTATGACAATATTTTGCAGATGGTGCTTAGCATTTAGGTCATGTCACTGTTCTTGCAAATATTTATCATGGCTACCAAAGCAACCATGGTCCAGGAATATAATTCACAGCTGAGTCATTGGAATATAGCCCCAGACTTCATAACAGTGACCACATCATTATAAATGCAATTTATAGAATTACATATAGCATTACAGCTATCTTACAAATTGGGACGTGGTCTTTCCATAATACTTTCCAAATTTTGACTAGGCTCTATCTCCTCCCCTACCTGAATGAGAGTATATTCTTGAGCTCAATTTTTTTGTACCAAAAATAAAGTTACAATAAGGCATGCTGAAAGACAAAAAAAATACAGAAAGTTCTCAAAAAAATCCACTTTGTACAATGGGGTATTATCATTTCTTTTCTTCTAGTGAAACACTAAGGCCTGATAGATGTGTTTAATACTTTGTCCACTTAGATATGCACTTCTGTATTGAACAGCAGCTAGCTGATGCCATAGTAGATGCAGTGTATCTGAAAAAACAGTCTTGACATGTTTGACATAAATTAGTCATATAAAAGGCATCATTGCTAAACTGTCTGAGCATAAAACAAAGTTCACTTAATATTGCTGAATGAGCTGGTCAGGCAAGAGTCCTCTAGCTGTCCTTATTTCATCAGTAAATGCAAGTAGAAAAAGAATTATAGGGAGAGACCAGGCAAATGTTAATAYGTTTTTCAGTTGAGTAGAACTTAGGGGATCCAGTACAGGGTTTGGTCCTTAATTTTTGAATGTCCTTAAAATCAGTAGTCATTTTGGCCAAGGAGTTATCAGATTCTGTTTTGCTTAACTACATCAAACACATTGTTAAGGCTGATAGATATTTTTCCTATGTAAAATCTAGAATTTTGGAAGCATGGTCAAGATAATCTAGTAGAAGATCATAAAATGAACAAGGCTCTATTTGAAAACTGCAGTTGAAGACAAAGTGAAAAGGTCAGAGGAGCTGAATCGGTTCAGCTGAAAAAAAATGAGTGAMTATTTTGAAATTACGTCATAAATCAGATAATGTCTTTCAACTCTAGCCACCCAGAATTTAGGAATCAATGCTCAACTGTTTCTCAGCTGGTTCCTTTTCTACTCAAGAGAGAGATAGATGCTCCTTGGCCATGCACACCATCTACTCTGATTTTCTACTTTTGCATGGGTTGAATTGCTCTCAAAAGGTGTTTGTCTCCATYGATTACAGAAAGAATCTACAAAAACAGATTAGTTTAGAAACTYATTTTTAGGCTTCATTAGTGAAGGGGGATAAATCCTACTCTGGGCATTTTAAAATTACTTTCTTAATACAACAAAAGTGTAAAACAATTTACTAATGAAAGACAATGCAGTGAGACTGATAAATCAGTCTGGAAATTTACAGTTAGCCAGCATCATGGGCTGCTCTTTTCAAAACCACTTAGAGAGCTGAGACACAGTCCACTTTGTAGCTCATTCCTAATCCTAAGAGAAGTTGCTACCTGCTGACATCAGCCACATTTGCTGACTCTCAGCTCCTTCCAAAAACTGTTACAGCCAGAATGTCAGCTGACATCATATGTAAGCACACATTTTCAGTGTGGTTTATTTTATGGACGACGTTTCTTTCTACTGAGTAGCGCTCTGACACCACACAATTACTTATTCATCTCTTCCCTATTTCTACTTTTCTTTTACTTACTAAGTTTCTGATGTTTCTTCTTTTTCTTTTTTTTTTTTTATCATCACTTTCATTAGAGCTCATTAAGTGCTGAAACTAAACTTAAGTAGCAGCATCTTACTATTACGCAAAATGTAAAGGTCTGGTTCTAGCACCACACAACGAGCAATAATACCTCTGGTCCATGCATTTGACAATTGTTTTATTATCTGAAAAATATCCCACAGGCATGTTTGGTTTATTTTTGCAGAAGACTGTTATGTAACAACAGACAAGGCAYATTCAGATAGCTAATGAAAAGCCATACGCTAATTCTGTTCTTTTTTGAACTAGTAAGGCACAAATCAGTTCTGGTCTGGAAGCTCTGTAGCTGTGGGCAAAGTTTCGAGTTAATGTGCTCTCTCTAGGGGAGTTTGGTTGTACTTTACCAGCTAAAATCAGCTGTCTGKATCTGGATCTGTAGCTATCCCCTCGGATCAGAAACATGCCCTTTCATGCATAACTGTATCTTAAGTTAAATGCGKAGGGCAAACTGAATGGTAGTTTTATTTAGGGCTACAATGTTGAGCTATGTGAACCTCTGTGCCAGCAAACTGACTTAAAAAAAATGAAACATGATTTGTTTTGCTTTATTTTATACATAATATCAGCAATAAAAACCTGAAGTGGTACTCATAGCTTTTATAAGAGGCATTTTGGCCTTCTCAAGAAACATATTCTTATATGATTTGTCCTGTTCAAAAGATTCACAAAAGGCATGACATGGCCTTAAAGGACAAATTAGGAAGAACTCAGTTTGACTGACAAGACAAAAGCAGCTTTTGTCTGCCTGACCCATGTCAACTACGGACAATGAGCCAATGTAAAGGTCAGTGTGAACAACAGCCACTGGGAATTTAAGATTTCCACAGCTGAAGTATTAATGCCAGTAGTTGTGAAGTCTGCAAAGCCTGAAATGAAGAAGCACTTTCTGAGGCTCATTCTACAGATAGGAAAGACTCGAACATCTAAYATGTTTGAAAACATTTTATGCACTCTCTGCATCTCTACGGATGTATCTCCGCTTTGCATCTTTACTTTGCATCTCAAACTTTTCTGCAAGACTTTGCATCTTTAATTGCATCTTAGATGAAAGAATACATACTACATATTAAAATGATTTGCTTCATTTTCCTCTATGTGCCAGATTAATATCTTGTACAATGGATAATTTTAAATGTGTGTCTCCTAATTTGCAGATGTAGATTCTATGTTCCTGCAAACATGTTTGAACTGCTTAGTCTCTCAGTACATTACCAACAGGATTGCTACAAATTGCCGGATAAATTGACAGTTAGCATCCCATTTGTTATGTGAACATATTCATAGCTTAGTATTAGACAAAAAGCATCCAGAAAAGAAAAAAAAGCATCATGCATTTTATGCAAAAAAAACATTTTTGGGGATTCAAGAAGTTTTGGGAGAGTTTTCAGATATATATGTGCCATAARGTGTGAAACCAATAACAGCTTCCTGTATATATATGGCATGAAAATTGACTTAAATACAAAAGCATTTTAAAAAGCAAAATGTTAGATAATAAACCTTGCTGCCAATGGTGTGTTTTTCCTCCAAAATTGTCTGCTTGAATGTAACCCAGATTTGTTGTAATTTGATGACTCAATCAACTCTATTACTGCTCATTATTACTTCTGTGGCTATGCCATCCCCAAGACAACCTAAATGAGCATCAGCCTCCTATTGTGCTAAGTTGTGCTGAAGTGCATTGGAAGATATGCCCCTTTCCTGGAAGAATTCAAGATTCAATTTAACACATAACAGAAAAGCATGACAAACAATAGCCTCATCTCACAGTTTCATCTCTACTTCTTTGCTTGCAGAGAACAATAATTCATTGTGGACCTATATCTCAATAGTAAATTATATACTCCCACTCTCTGTGCTGGCTCAGCTACTGTGACTGTAAAACCAGAATTAAACTTCTGACCAATGTTTTCAAATGTACTTCCATCCTACTCACACTCAAGTAGCTTCCACAAGAAGGTAAATTCATTATGCATTCCAGAGAGGAGTTCCAATCTGAGTTATAGTGTGCCAGTGTCCCAAAGGGAAAAGAATAAAAACAGTCTTTCTGAAGATGTTGCATTTCTCATACTAATTATTTCCACTTTACGTTTACCCACAAAAAAGTATATCATATTCTTGCAGACTAGCACATAGTAGCAATAGAAATAAATATTCTTTAGACAACTGATAAATCTGAAAATTCTTCACAGCTTGTAAACAACTTAAATATTGCATGGCATATAWAAAGGCAAAAAAAGGAAATCAATTCCAAAACTGAAAATGAGAAAAACAAAATCCCAATAAACTAAATTAACAAAAATCAAGAAGGGCAAGTTTGTACCAGTGACTTTAGCTGACCTCTATTAGACGGTAATTACTACACAATCAATAGCCCTTATGCATAACTATGGACACAAATAGTCAATAGGAAGTGATAAAAGAACAGTGATCAATAACCATTACAGTCTAATATACAATCGTCCAAGAAGTAGGGGAAAAACATGTTGCTTTGGACTTCTTTGAAAGCTCATATATGAATAAGGCTTCACTAGAGCTTGGGATTTGAACAATTTCCATGATATACTAGATCATCCTTCCTTGTAAAATCCTTCCTGTGCAATTAAGTGACTTAAATGACCTAGTTATAACATGGTGGATTCACGATTAGGATCAGCGTAGCTCCATTTTGTTGGTATAYGGACAGCAATGTTCATGACAGCATTGTTCATGTTCAATGAATAACCTCTATTAATCACGTAGCGTACTGTTGAAAATAAACATGCCTCATTTGGCTGTTTGAGGTCAGAATCAAGTCCAAGTATTATTTCTTTGCCTGTTTTTGACAGGCAAGACCCTAAGCTTCGACACTTTTGCTGTTGATGACAGACACAAAATTTCACAGACCTAAACCAAAGTGTACTGAAATATCTGATGGAGGGGAGGAAGCAACTCATATTCAGAGTTCAAGGAATCTTGAATTAGGCCCTTGATGAAGAGCCAATAAAAAATAATTTATATTTTTTCTCTGATCACTACCAGAAAATCAGTCACGAGCRGTCCTTAATATTTGTATCTTATATTTCAACAAACGTTTTTGATTTGTAATTTTTCAGTCTAATATAGTATTAATATTTATCACCAAGAGACAGCAGCCAGTCAGCTGTATAATATAAAACACATGTTTACTGCAGCTTCACACACATTCACTCCTCCTTCTGCATTCGGAGAGTATTGATAAAATAATCCCTGGGACATAGTTTCTACATACAGCACATGAATTTTTATACAGGAAATGTTTAACTATTCCTTGTGATCTGAGCCAGGAATGCCTAATAGTGCCATTAGAATCAAAAATATAATACAAAATGAAAACATGTAAAAGGACTATGACTTCAGTAATTTAATATTGGACGCCCCTCCYCACAAACAGGAAGACAGTAAGTTTACCATTCTAGAAATACGGTCCTYCATCTGATAGTTATTCCTAAAACCAGTTCATATACACTATATTGAAAGGAGTTTAGATGTTTTCAGATCAGATACACTGCTTCAATCAAGAGAATGTGCAACTTCTTGACTCCCTCAAAACGTCATTTCTAGAAGAATCTCTACCTACTCTAATGTTACTGCTAATATTATTAMAAATACACATACAAATCAAATTCTAATTCTCTTGCTAATACTCTTGCTAATACTGCTTTTAGATCTCATCCCTTGTATGCCCAGAGCATACTACCTGATTATTTAGTCATGCCCGTCCACATTACATATTCTCTGTTGAAGCTGGTGAATATTGACCTACAAGCGTGGTTCCAAGAACTTCTTCAGGATTAGTCGCATGAATAGGTGCTATGGAAAAAGGTTCCAACATCAAACAAAACAAAATAAAATTACTTTCCTCCTCCCATCTTTTTCTGCCCATTTTTCGCAAAATGGTAAGATTGCTCAGTGTGGATAAATTTGGATTTTAGAATGTGGCTCTACCTGTGATGATTGCTCCCCTCCCTTTTCCCTTCCCTAATCAYGGGATTAATTTGCTATTACAAATAGTCAGTTTACATCTGGACATGAACCTCAGAATGACACCAACCTCTGAATCATTTTACCCTGGGGTACTGATATCATCTGCTCCACCATTACCCATATTATCTAAATTGCTTGAACATGTTTATGCACAGTTAATGGATTGTATTGCAAGGAATAATGTTTTGACTAGACATAAATCTAGTTTTAGACCTTCTCATTCCATGATAAATGTGTTAATAGCCTTTACACATGATTTGTTTATACCTCCACACAACGCAGAATTGGCAGGCAGTATTGTAGGCGACTGACAATATCTTTAGAACATTAGATTTAGATGATTGTGGCTTTTGATTAAAATACATTAAACTTTCTTCGTATGCTATTCACTTGTTTGGGATTGACTAAAGAGATTATGATGCTCTCTCTTGTGYAAGGCTGCATGTCTAATTACTGGTCCTTCTTGCAACACAACCATTTTATCATCCTGATTGACTACACATTATGGACCTCAGTTCTGCAACTTTTACTTAATAAAGTAGAACTTACTCCTGCAAAGCCAGTGGGACTGTTCCCATGAGTGGTTTCAGATAGTTTTCATAAAGTGGAAAAATCAAGCAAATGTTCCATATCCATTCACTCTACTTTCTCGARGTAAAAAATAGCAAAGGTCTGGGTGAGAGTAATGTACATATTTTACATCTTTCAAGTAGCCCATGAAAGGACTTGTGATGCTTTAAGAAGTCCTCCTCTTTGCTCTCTACTTATCCTAAACGTGAGCAGTCCTTCTAGCTCCTGCAAGATTTCCCCAGCACATTAACACAGTTCTGCTGATGGAGAGGACCTGCCCATTCTTTAGATAAAAAGAGGTAAAATCTGCATGAGCCATGACAGTTGGCCACCAGCCATTTTCTTCCCCTGATATAGCTATATTCATAATCTTCTCCTGCTTCCAGCACTGAAGCCCTCTGTGCATGCCCTGGCATTAGATTAAAGCTTGGGCTCCGCTATCCTATGCATCTTCCCCTCACTCTGCACTTCACATGCACACGTCACATGCTGGAGCCTAAGCCCTGATCCCTTGCAGTTTCTCCGTGAGACAAGGAGCAGACGCACGTCTTACTTGTCAGCTCGCAAAGCTGTGTTGAGATGATGTTACCTATCCTCCCTCACACACTGGCAGATGCTATAAAAATAGCAAAGTTCCAGCTGTTTGATGAGAAGCCAAGGCGACTTTGAGCTTCTTTGCTGGCACTAGCTAGTGCAGTATGCTTCCATTACATYTCTGTGACTGTGCAGCTTTACAGGGCCTTCATTTACATTAGGAATGCATTCCTCCCTTCTGTTCTGTAACTTGGTTATTAGCAACATATAATAGATATTTATGACTTATTTGTATTTTAAGTTGATAGACTAAATGTAATGGCTGATATTATCATTACTACCAGAGAGAAGAGATTATTTGTAATATGGTAGTTATCTGTAATGTGTGAGGTGCTCCTTGAACATTCATAATGCAAAGTCAAATCTCCCTTTCTCACTCCCCTCAAATTCATATATAACAGCCCTAGCTATAGATGAATGATAGGAGAAGAAACAATATATACAGACTGTGCCATCTGCTTTCTGCTGCCCCTCTTTCATAGTTATTGTAATTGGATAACATTCCGGGAAGTATCCTGATGGTAGTAGAAAATTATAAGTTGATGGTCTTCTTGACATACGACCTTATCAGAAAATCTTTTCTCCCCAGCAATGATATCCCCTGTCTTTTTTTAATATTTTCAACACAGRGGCAAAGGATCAAATACCTTACAGAGAAACAACATCCTGGAGATCAGAACTGAAGCAAGGTGAGAACTACTACTTTATGATGCAAATGCTCTGAGTAAGCTAAGCACTTCTGCAACTACAGTTTGGACCATTAGCTTATCTTCCTTTAATTTCACAAGACTTCTGCATAGGGACAACATTGTTTGATCACAATGTGCACTTAAATATGATCAAGCTTTGTTTCTTCTGTCGAAAAGCACCATCTTTGACTTTGTATGCAAAGAAATAGTGCAGTGAATTCATGTGTACCACCTTCGACGCTCAGGAACAGTCAGTCAGTCAAGGAACACTATACTGAAAGAGGTTAAATGTCTTCAGCACACTGTCATAATTCACCAAATATATCTAGCAATAAAATCCTGTGATAACTCACTTTTCATGACAAACCTTGTAATGAGAAGTGAAAATGGGACAAATTCATCTATCCACTTGACATAGATTGTAACTAGAAAGAGGAAAACTAGCCCAGAATTAACCCATTCTTGTAACGATCACACAGCTGAAAAATAATGTTTCTCCTTGGCTATATTCTTAAGTCATGGTTCTGAGCTTTATTTACCTCCTTTCCTCTAACATACCTCTCTGGTAGCCTGACTAGGGAGCAATAATTATAGATGAATAAAGTAAAGAAACATTTGATAGCTATCTCATGCCTATTTCTATGGAAGAGTAGAGCAATCAAAACTTCCAGTGAATTTAGTTGGATAACTGAACCACTACTATCTAACAGCTATTTCTCTGTTTTAGAAACCTGATTTCTTTCTCTTTTTTAACTTCTTAATCCTAGATATGATCAACTGCCCAAAGTAGATAACTCGCCCCCCCACCACACTTTTCTGGGATCTAGAGGTACAGAACACAGGATCACACTTCTTGATAAACTGCAAAGTAATAAGAAAATAAAGAGAATTAATTAGTTCCATCACCAAAAAGGTGATCCCACAATCCAAGAATCTATAGCCAGATTTCAAGTTTAATACTGTTTTACTCCTTGAGTGTGGAATGGTAGGACTAATAAAAGTGGGAAATCAATGGACATGGGCTAGGCAAATTCTGTATATTTGCAAGAAGCAAAGTAAGGTACTATTGAAATAAGGCCAATTCTGAAAACTGCTGAATCAGGTATTCAGACTCCCATGAGGGGTCAAAATGACTAGAGGGATTTATGCACCTGGATCCTTCTAAATCAGAACCCTAAATACCTCAGAGGTAGACTTCTCAGAGGATTAGAGTAGAATAATACAGAGGGTGCACAGTTCACCAAAATAAAGGGATAGAAGGATGGCTCAACTATATAAAATAATATGAAAGCAGATAGGTTAAAAATATTAAGATTGTGGCATCACTGACACATTCTGAAAAAAACTACATTGTGTAGAATCAAAGTGACCTCTGCCCATCTTGTCACACCACATCAGCCTGTCTTYTGTTACGATGTCTGTTGACAGCACATTATGTGATGAAGCATGACATAATATGGAGGACAATATGAAATGAAAAGGTAACCTTTTGTGACATGCATTGCATTAAAACACCAATAAAACATGTAACCGATAACATTTCGATTTTCTTGGAGGATTAGAAAGAAAGCCTCTTGTTCTTATCTGGAAAAGTTTGTTTACAAATTTGAGTTAAAATGACCTTTTGAGTAAAAAGACTAGTATCYGATTATTTTGAATGAAAGTTAGATCCTCTTACATTGAGGATGATTTTCCTTCACAATGTATGTCATTCTGTTCTCTCGTATGGTGTCAATAGCAACATCTATTCCCCCGCTAGCCCCTTTCAAGAAGGGAATGGAAGTGATTTGGTATCTATTGTGATATGGATAAGAAACGTCTGAAGTAAAACTAGAGTAAAAAGGCTTCCACTCTTCAGAAATTTGGAGTTCTCACAGGAACAAAGCAATCCTCTCTCCCCTTCACTGTTGAGTTTAATAAGAGTGTCCTTAGCAGGGAAAGAGTACAGACATGGGAAAATGAAAGAGGAAATGAAGATGGTAGAGGGAGCAAGACAGAATAAAGGGCAGGAGGAAAAAGATAAAGCGGAAATAAAGAGAAAAAAAAGAGATCTAAATTTGCTAATGAGAATGATAAAGAATGACAAAGGGACATACAATGGAGATTTTGGAAACCAGCTAGAAATGAGCTTGGAAATAGACAATTCAAAGGAAAGAAGCTGAACCTGAAACAAGCTGCAGGGGAAGTCCATCATTCCCTACCCAAGAATATGGGTGTGCTTATTCCACTCAGAGATTAGCACTGATGTGCAAAAGGAAGGTGGAAAAAGAGGAATTAGAAAGACTTGAATATTCAAAAGAGAAAAGAAGTCTTATGGTATGAAGCCCCGAGGGAGGCCCTCTGWTACTATTTCAGCTATTACTTACACTTCATCACATTTCTGTAACAGAAAGTCATACATTATTTTTAATTTTTGTGTTTCTTGATTCTGAAACAGAACACTGAGACAGAGTACTCTGTGATGAAATTTTATATTTTTTGACATAGTCTACCAGAAACTGCTTTGTTTTTTTCTTCATAGAGCACTTCTTCCAGAGAGGTACAGCTAACTATCTCGTGTGGTGTGACTATCCTTACACTTAATACATTATTATTTAGCTGATCAGCTGGATTATATTTTTGTTACGTCCTCTGTTTCTGAGAAACCTAGAATGTACATTTTTTCATACCTCTTGGCTTACCGTAAAAAGGCATGCATCAACTTCCCTGAAGAGTTGGATCCCTTGCTGAGGCAATGAAACTGCTTCTTGATGAATATGATACTTCTGGGATCCAAATCGTCTTTATAGTTCTTGACTGCACAGTCAAACTTATCTCATGTTGGCACTGTTAGTGCTTTGGCACTATTAGTGCCATATGATACAGAGCTACGAAAATATGGGTGGTAGGAACAATGGAGAATTATTTTTTCCTTTCCTAATGTGAGAACTAGAATAAAAATGAAATTGTCAAGTTCAAAACACAAACAGGAAAAGAAGAAGAAAACAAGATACTTATTTTCATAAGTTACAATTCTGTGGTAGAACTGAAGCTCAAATGTTAAGAAGTTTAAATTAGCCTAAAAAGAGATTGGGTAAATTCCTAGAAGCAAAATTCACCAAGGACGAGTAAATAAATAAATAAATAAACCCTCTAGCTCTGGCTCAAGAAACTTTTGGGCTAGCAAATACTGGGGGCTAGGTGAGTATCCTGAGAAAAAGGTCACTATTTATTTTCTCTACCTCCTTAAGCCCTGCTTTGGGGCAGAAGTCTGGATGAGCATAGTCTGCCTCAAAAGCCACATTATCGTGACCGAGTGGTGGGGAGGATTGCCCCTTCTCTTTGCAGCGGCTAACACTGCTTAGGATGCAGCAAAGACACATACCTCGCAATGCAAAAACCCAGCAATCTTAGATCCTAGGAGTTAGTTCCCGAGCTGGGAGCAGTATGGCTGTATCATCAAAATTCTGAGCAGGGTCTAATTAAGTAAGACAGATTACTACTTAGAACAGTGCCTTACAGAAGCAACTAAACCACTTCTGGCCTCCAAATTATCTCTATTTCTCATTTCCACAATTCTGCTTATTTTATGTTAGCTCTGGGATTTCTATATTACACCATGTAGAGATATATACAGTATCCTTGTTATGACAATTTTTAAAAAACTTTTTCTACCAGTGCTTAAAAAAGACATTAAATGAAGAAAGAATTCATTTAAAAGTACGCATCCTTATATTTTAAATTATATGTACACTTAACATTATTTTGTATATATTCCTCTTCAGGCAACTTTCCAAGCTGTATTAACTAAAAAAAGCAATCATACATCTAAAACATTTGTCATCTGTTCATTCTGATTTACACTATCAATCCAACTACTTTTCAAGTCAAGAATAGATCCCTTTTATGTCAAGAAAATTGATGTTTTTTTTTTTAAATAGACAATGGATTCTTTGAAAACAGTTTTCTTTTAAGGTTCAGTTTTAGGTGATAGATTAATTCACCTGATATTTTTCTTTCTTATTTTGAAAGTCTTCTTTCTATTAATTAGTTAGTATTTATTTATTTATTAATATGATATAGGCAAGCATGAGCTAAAAGTCATCCTTCCTTCAATTCAAGGAATTTGCTGCCATTTGGAAATACATTCATCTTCCCTTCATGGATTCTTTAATTCACGGTAAAGGGAGACAAGATATGCTGTTAAACTACAATGAACTTGGCACTGTCATTTGAGAAGCTATAACTATAATTTTATAATTTTTGCTTTTTTTTAAGGCAATCTTCTCTAGATGTGCAAGAAATGATGTTAAAAGTGTAAGTATTAGTCACTCTAAAAAATATATACCATCAAGAAGCACAGCACCCCTTTGCTGAGGCTTTTGCTTAGAGCAAGGCTGCTTTATTTTGCATTTCAAAGCAGAAGCATGTGGACTATTATAACCTTTCACTTTGAAGAAAAAAGAAATTGTTCCCAGTAGGAGAAGAAGAAAGAACATATTTATTCTATATGAGTTCTAGGTCTCCACCTTCGGCATTTTTTAAAAGGTATCCTGCGTTCTTTGGTAGATCTTCCCTCCTCTTTCCCCCCAGAAGTCTGACTGTTTTTGCAGCTCTGGTGTGCAACTAGAGAATCAGTAGCTCTTAGTGTGCACAAGTCTGTTCAGATCGCTGAGAAGTTTCTAATTCTGTTTTTATAAAACAAACTGAATTATCTAGAAGGAAACAAAGCCACGGTGAATGAGAGAACTGGAAAAGAGGCAATCAATCCAATATTTATGAGTGAAACAGCATTGCAATAGCATCTACTGGCCCCAACCCAAGCTCTGGGTTTTATTACCCTAGGCCCTTAGCATGCACATAATATGCTAAGTTGTATAAGCTWTTTCAGTCCCCACTAGGCTGTTTTCTTGTGATGAAGTAAAGAATTGTTATATGTACTTCTTTCTGAAGCTGTGAGAGAAGGGGAAAGAAGCAGTTGCCTATGGCTCACTCTCTTCTTGCACATAGCAAGAACATTGCCCTTTGTTTTTCTTTCTCTTCTTTCCCTCCGTATTGCAATAATGAAGCAAAATCATTCCTGGCACCAACCTGGAAAAAACAGAATTGATGGGGTAGGGATATACAGACCTTGTGAGCATAGGGATTTTTGAAAACACAATTTAGTTTTGAGGCTCCCGTTCTGCATCATTAAGAATTGGTGCTTGGGTGGCATTATCTAATCAATGTCCCTCTCCAGATCATAATTAGTGTTATAACTGAAGGAAGCAAACTCAAGTCATCATAAAATTCAATCATCCAAGCTCTCATTTTTGTAAAGCCACAAAATAGATGGTTCTATTTTTCTCCTATATAAAGATTTAAGATGAAACTTTAGTAAGAGACTCTAAGCACTGTCAGCAGCTCATTTTAATCTTTTAAAAGAACCTTTTATTTCTATACTTTTTAAAAATTAAGTGGTAGTGAAAGTTCTCAGACTGACAAGCCCAAGGAATGAATTACTAGCACGTGATTCTCCTCTATCTGTAATGATCTTGAGTCAGCAGTAGCCCCACTGCAGTCAGCGGACATACTCCCAAGTCGTTCGGAGGAAAGAATCAGGCCCTTTGCTTTTCACATCAGTATAACATAGCCAATGACTTTTTGCTCTTGCTGCCTCAGGTCACTGTTCTTCTCTCTCTGCTGAGGTAGTGAGGGGCTTTTATAACTTCACTGTTTACCACTCTCGTTTGTTTATGAGTTCCTGGCCTTTTAGATTCTCTGAGGACAGGTATACTTTCAAGGATGAYTTCTATAAAGCAAAGGACTCTCCATTACAGTTTTAATGTTATCATCATCTCATTTCATATTGGTTAATAAAGCACTGCCACAGGATTACTGATTTGCGTGAACTCAAAGTGTCCTATTTTTGTTAATTGTCCCTTACCCCTGGCATATTCTTTTCAATGATTTGGTATACATTTTCCCTTCTTTTCATCCCTCTRTTGCTACCCTTCCATACAGAGACAGGAACTATACTTATTATGGCATATAGAATCATAGAATCGGTAAGGTTGGAAGGGACCTCTGGAGATCATCTAGTCCCATCCCCCTGCTCACAGGGTCACCTACAGCATGTTAGACAGGGCTGCAGCCAGGCAGGCCTTGAAGATCTCCAGAGAAGGAGACTCCACAACCTCTCTGGGCAACCTGTGCCAGGGCTCCGTCACTCTCACAGGGAAGAAATTCCCCCTCACGCTCAGGCAGAACTGCCTGTGCTTCRATTTCTGCCCATTGCCTCTTGTCCTGTCACACGGGACAACTGAAAAGAGTTTGTCCTCGTCCCCCTGACACCCTCCCTTCAGGTACTTGTACACACTGATCAGATCCCCCCCTCAGTCTTCTCTTCCCCAGGCTGAAGAGGCCCAGCTCTCGCAGCCGTTCCTCACAGGGCAGGTGCTCCAGCCCTCGGATCATCTTTGTAGCCCTCYGCTGGACTCTCTCCAGTAGCTCYASGTCTCTCTTGTMSTGGGGAGCCCAGAACTGGACACAGGACTCGAGATGAGGCCTCCCCAGGGCTGAGTAGAGGGGCAGGATCACCTCCCTCGACCTGCTGGCAACATTCTTCCTAATGCACCCCAGGAGAACATTGACCTTCTTGGCCACAAGGGCACATTGCTGGCTCATGGTCAACCTGTCATCCACCAGCATTCACAGGTCCTTCTCTGCAGAGCTGCTCTCCAGAAGGGCAGCCCCTAGCTTGTACTGGTGCATGGGGTTAGTCCTACCTAGGTGCAGGACTCTGCACTTGCCCTTGTTGATCCTCAGGAGGTTCATATTCCACCCAGCTCTCCAGCCTGGCCAGGTCTCTCTGAATGGCAGCACAGCCCTCAGGTGTGTCAGCCACTCCTCCCAGCTTGGTATCATCCGCAAACTTGCTGAGGGGGCACTCTGTCCCCTCATCCAGGTCATTGATGAAGAAGTTGAACAGGATGGGACCCAGGACAGAGCCCTGGGGGACGCCACTAGCCACAGGCCTCCAACTAGACTCCACTGATGAGGACCCTCTGAGCTCTGCCTTTCAGCCAGTTCTCAATCGACATCACTGTCCACTCATCTAACCCACACTTCCTGAGCTTCTCTAGGAGGATGTTATGGGAGACAGTGTCAAAAGCCTTGCTGAAGTCAAGGTACACAGCGTCCACTGCTCTGCCCTCATCTACCCAGCCAGTCATTCCATCACAGAAGGCTATCAGATTGGTTAAGCAGGATTTCCCCTTGGGGAATCCATGCTGGCTATAAGCTTACCAAAATATATGACTCTCATCTTCATGTCTGCTGATATCAGATGAAATGTTCCCAGTTACTGCAAGGGTTGACGAGTAAAAATGTATTATTAAAAAAATCCCACAACTATACATACATCAAAGCCTTATGGAAAGATACAAGTATCTAAACCTGGATGGCAGAAATCTATCCATCAGCTAATCAAAATGTGTTTCATAGATCAGCCAAACAACAAAACAACAAACATGAATATGGTATAATTAACTGATTGCTATAACATATTCCAATATGTTATATTGTCAGCTTGACTCTGAAGCTGTTTACTGTCAGACACAGGGTATGATGAAAGTCAGAGGAAGTCTTTCTATTTACTCTGATGAGCTTTCAGTCAAATTTGTAATATTTATAGTGCTTGAAATTACAGGATTTAGTTATAACTATACCTGGTTAGAATACATGGCTTTATTTACAAATAAATTTTCAATTTTTTTTGTAAAAGCTTTTCACAGAAAGTCCAACTTCTTATAAAAGTAACATAAATGGATTTCTTTTCACTTTTTGGAGTATATTTTTTCAAAAAAAAAAAAAAAAAAAAAAGATCAATATTCTAAGACCAAATGAACACTTAAAAATTTTAGTTGATATCTCAGCTATTGTAAACATATGGTCGGAAATATTCTTACCGCATCTGATCATTATAATAATCAGCAAACTAGCAAATAAACATATTGGCAGGACTAGGCCTCATAGGAACTATTAGCAACCAAGGGAACATTTATTACAGGGTTAGATAGCTTTTAAAATGATCTCTGAGCTTTTCACTAATTCCCTGGACTCTGTCACATGAATAGAGCATGCTTCTTCCCAACCCAACCGTGTTTTTCTGGCAGTCTTTCTCTGCAGATGCCCTTTGTCTTAAAACACCTGCAATTACAAAGGGATTCAGCCATGTGCCCTGTGTAGGTGCGTGGCTAACAGGAGTGGTTAATGGGATTTTCAATTTGCTTTTCAATTTTCCCTTTTTCCACCTTATGAATCTAAATAATTGAAAAAGTTTTGTGAATTACAAATCCCATCGAAAATCCTATACACAATAATCATTTAATTATTCAAGCCTTTCTACTCTTATCATTGATGCAGTAATTGGAATTTCTTTTGCATTGTGTGGGCTCTGATTATATTCCTAAGAGAAGGAAAATCTCTTATTTCACATTTTTTTTGCTCTTTACCATTATTCTTTTTTTTCAATTAGAAAAGTAGTTGGAATCTCCCTGAAGTTTTTGGAATAACTAATTCATATTATTATCYAGAAGGCTAAATCTCCAGCTGTTCATCAGGAGAACAGCTATTTAGAAATACAGTAGTAGGAATGCAGTTTCTGCCTGATTTCTGAGGATCAGGGAAAGCAGTGTCATACGGGTTTTTGCCGCACCAGCAAGTCTTCTGCAGCTGCCAATGGTTGTCCATGTATGACAAAGAGTGAGGACAGGCCAGATGGTATCCTCTGGATCAGTGGACAGAAGATTGTCAGTAAATGCTGGGATTTCCTACGAGCGTGTGCTTTCACATCTTTCCATAGATGCACTTCCTCTTCTCCTTGACTCCACAGGAGGCACTATATACGTCTGGAAAATGTGAACAACTCTAGAAAAAGAGGTGCTATGAAGGTACGTTTGCAATGTACAATGGGTTACTCTGAAAAACACTGCCTGTATGCCACACTGGTGAGCTCCGCGAGCTGACATCTTAGTTGGCTACTTGTATTTATGTACAGTTATCTTCCATTAATAATAGAGCCCTGTAACATAGTGATCAATGAAGCAACARTTGATTGAGAAATGAGTAAGATATGGAAAGGGGCATAGACCTGTGAGAGATGGCAATGTGCTAATTTAGTAACTTACACAGTAATGCAATCAAAACTGACTGTTAACGGAGGAGAATGGAAAGATCCACCTCATGCAAAGGATCACAGAAAGCAGCAACTATTCTACTGTGAAAACAAGAAGCAGTAGAGTTGCATCACCATGGTCTCTGTCTGATTTAGTCAACTCMYCCATTGCTAAYTGAGCAACATGCCTTGGACTGTGTTCCACTGTGTCCATGGATTGAATCTGTGCACTCCTAGGGCTCTCTTCCCTGTGTTTCAGTGTAAAGTGCAACCTATCCAGCATGTTTGGGAAGGTAGTAATAATTGGAACAAACAGTATGCCCAGTGACCACCTGGAACAGGTAATTTTATTAAATAAGATTACCGAACTGAACATCAGTATTTTTTAAAATTGTGTTCTTTTGCAAGATATAATAACTTTAACAGCTGAACTACAMAGGATTTTTATGAAGGAAGGGAAAAAAACAATTAAAACTGAAATCCTACGTTTGACTGATAAGAAATAAAATTATACTTGACATTTAAAAACAGAAAGTATCCAACTGAGCRGTGAATGTATTCAAAACATGTAGAGCATCATAAGATTCTATTCATTTGTGAAAATTGTGAAACTGTAATGCAAATATAAGGAAATTGCTTTTTTAGAACGATACAACATGGTCTTGGTTCCAATGTCATCTTGGAGGAAAGCCCTTATTGTGCAATTGTGGGTACGCAAATAAAAAAAATCCCAAAGATTTATATAATTAAATGCATCATGGAAATAATAAGAACAATGACGAGGTGTTTGGTGGCCTAGAGTTGTTCACATTTTCCAGGCATATATAGTGCCTCCTATGGAGTCAAGGAAAAGAGGAAGTGYATCTATGGAAAAGTGTGAAAGCACACCCTCGTAGGAAATTCCAGCACTTACTGATACTCTACATACCAGAGTAGACGATTCCCAAACAGAAAATTTAATCATGATTCTACACAGTTTCTATTTCTGCAATTTTTTTGCATTCACAAATTTTATATTTGAGACTGCAATGGACCCAGCTTTATCAGACATCAGTAAACTCTCCTAAAACTTGGGAACTGTCAGTAAAAACTCACAAGACTAATGTGAGATTGAAATACAAGTTTTCCACTTCCCACATTTGTGTCTACCTAATAATGTTTTATGCAAAAGGCAAATGCCCACCTGTTCAGTTACAAAAATGCAAATAAAAAACCCAGCATGTTGAGAAATATAAAATAATTGCTCACTGTGGAACAAAAGTAGCCACAGATGTTTGCAAAATGAAGATCCTGAAACAATCAGGAGGAGGGAAAAAAGCTCTTTTCCCTGTCTTAGGTGATTTGAGCAGAAAACTCAATTATACATAGAGTAGGGTCAGCTTTGGAGACCAGTTATTTTTTCCTATCAAGTTCAGGTGTGAAGAACACAACTTCAAAGAAAATATAAAATGAGACCAGGCACTGTACTACAGCATTCTCTGCCTGGGAAAAAACTGATGGTAACAAATTATAAATCAACATAACCCCAGTCTCATCTCTGAATTATTGAGYAGGAAACTAAAACCTTTGAGAGGCTTAAATAATCTATCACTTGCTAAGCTTTCATTAGAAAATTAGCTCATGATAGGTAATGATCTTTCCTATACATTTTAATTTCTTTTAGCTGTTTAAATAGAATTTGAGTAATAGCTTCCTAATGTTCACTGCAGAAGGTAACTAAATCTTTAATGGATTCCTGGTGCAACCTGTTTAATATTGTAATTTAATTGAGGTTTAGGCAAAAAAATAAAAAATAAAAAATAAAAAAAGGAAATAGAGAAAATATATCTTTCTTTAATATGCAGAATATCTACTACAACTTGTTTTACAAATCAAAAAACAATTTTGAAGGCAACTGTGTTTTATAGATCCTCAAATAATGTAGCTGTGGTAAATCCATTTTGTGAATCTCTCTTTCAAAACATTCTACTCTCTTAAATATATTAATTGAATATATTGAATATATATTCTTGTAAGTGTATAGAACTTTTTTGCTTTTCTCTTTTTCCTTAAGTACAGACACCATGTTATCATTTGGTCTTCCAGTAAACCTATATTTTAATATATTTACTAAAAATCTTTTGAGCTAGACTTGCAGTTCCATCTTGTATTTCATTCAGAATTTTAGAATGTACACCATCGATGCTTTTGATTTAAATATATTACAATTTTAAGATTCACTTCCCGCCTGACTATGGCAATATTCACTTCCATTCCATCGCACATCTTGCTGTTGCTCATTTTCAACACAAGCTCCCTGAAAACATAAACAAGTTTATGTCTGTCACAGCCTCTGACTGACTGATCTGACTTCTTCCTTTCACATTTTCTAGCCTTTTACCTTGGATTAGTATTCTTTACTGTTTATTTTAATTTCTTTTTTCAAAATCTAGGGGAAAAAAAGCTTTTGGCAGTTCTCTCTCTATTTATTTGTTTCTTGGCCTCTTCTCACTGATTCCTGAATAGATTCTCATTTCTGAATTAGTTTTTATTTACAAGTGATTATTCTCTACCCCATTACTCCCCCACTCCCTTCACTCAGTTTTGAACATCTGACTTGAAGAAAYTCCAAGCTTTTCCCACATCTTTTACCCAACTAGCCTGTGTAACTCCCTCAGAAAACAATGTTGAAGTAGTTTTGAAGAACCTGGTAAATCTATATGCTGTACGCCTTGCAGAAGTAGTACATCCAGAAACAGAATACTTATATTTTCTCACTGGTGTAGACATGCACCTCTTTTCCTATCATTCATCCAATTAAGTTTTCARGAATATCTCTAGCTAAATCTCAAGGTTCAGTCGACCCAAAAGCTGTGATGATTCACTGAGTATAAAATCAACCATAACAGCTGCCATTCAAAGACCTGATCACCCATCTCATGCCCTAAATTCCACAGATCAGACTATCTGTTAAACAAATCCCTGTGACTTCTGATTGACCATGCACACTGATATCGGAGAARTCAGTTTTGTAAAGGGACAGGTTTTTATAGTTGAAATTCATGTCCCCACTTCAYGTTTTTGCTGCAGTAAACTTTGGCATGAAGTTGTCGGTCATTATGCTCTGATCGGTATGGAATGTGTTGCACCTCTTTCTTGTATCACGATTACAYTACACCTGGTGCCTAGCACATAGCATTAGCTTATCAGAGGAGTCTGCAATCTCTGGTATTATCTTCAAGGTGTTTGGTGGCCTAGATTTAGAATATCTGAAACATTATCTGCTATGYCTAAATAAGGGTTCTGATTGATAACTTTACTTCTCAGAAGCAATAGGGATTTTCCTTAAAATTAACTCTAGGAATAATTTTTTTTAAGTTCTAAGATTGACAAAAATCTCTTGTATCATTCCAAGATCAAGATGCTTTCTCTTTAAATTATTTTTTCTACGATAAAGATATAGCAGAGTGTTGTAAAAAATCAAATAAAACAAAACTTTGCCAAAACAAAACACTTAGCTGATCATATATCACTTTCCTGTGATGAGCATGAGCCACATGTAACAGATGGTGAACATGTTGCTCATTGTACTCCAGGAAACCACTCAGACAATGTACCAGTGAGAGTCATACAAATATGTACTTGAATGGAATGAAATTAAATATTACTTAGTCAGTACATAAACTCATGATTATTAAGGACTTTGTATTGCTTCAKACACAGCTATTCTGAGGCTCATCCAAGGCTCAGAGTATATTCTGTTAACAGAAAAAAACCTTTATGATCATTTTGCCCCTGTGGAAAGTGTGAGATCTTCAGGTCTTGTTCTGAATTGAGCAAAGAAAGAATCTGAACACAAGTCAATCATACTTCATATAGTGATCCTACCAGGGCTACCTGCAGCAAAGGGGATGACAGAGAGATTGAAACACCACTGATATCTCCATTGCTTTACTTTAGTTGTAAATGCTGTAAAAGACGATTTTAATTTGGTAAGAGTGTCTCATTTGATATACACTTTTAGTTGGATGAAATCTTTAAAAAATGCATTCTTTTAAGGTCTCTCTAAAGCATTTATTCACCTCCATCCACTGAACAAAGAAACATAATCAATATTTGCACAACCATACCACTAACAGTTCAGAGAAGAGAAAACTCTGTTGCTTGGAAGGGAAGTTTTCATTGGCTAAATCTTACTCTTAGAAGTCCATGCAAACCTCAGAAAGTTAAAGAATCACTTTAAAAATTAACAGATAAATCTAATGTTTCTTCTACTTGATGCTTAAGTTTTCCTAGTTCTATTATTCAGCTTTATCATTGGGATTTTGAAAGCTTTCATTATATTTTTAAGTCCTTGTGATTCTCAAATTTTAGACTTAATACAAGTGTGCACTATTATTATTATTATTACTATTATCTATACTTACAGAACTTTTCCTAAAAACTACTTCTATCTCCAGCTGGTTGACTCTGCAAGAAAATCCTATAGGAAAAAATTAATGACTAGAATTTTCCTAACTGTCCTTCTTAAACCATAGGTGCGTATGGTACGAACACAGCCACAAGACTTCCACTTTACCATATTAATATTTCTGATCCTGTTTAACAGATGGCTTCTGTATGCTATTCAGGTTCTCCCTAATTCATCTCTGTCTATTACAGATGCCCTTGATTAAACATCTATTGTGTTGTGTTCTTACAATTGCTTTGTATAAACACACTATACACACAATCTAAAAATGCAAACACAATAACCACAAGGAAGAAAATAATACTTTTCACCTGTAGACTCTGACAGATGGGCTGCTGCGAATTTCATTTTCACTAGGGTTTTATACGGACATAACCCAACYGTTAAGAATAGTTGAGATCCCCTTTAGGATGTCATTCGTCATGCTCCAGAACTCTATATTTTAGGTATATAAAGCTAGGAGAGATGAGTCCCAGTCCTAAATGATGCTAATGGATGCCAGTTTAAGATCTGACCCTATGAGCAGAACATAAGGGATATGTCTACTGAGGTAGACTTCAGCTTCCTTCTATATTCATCTCCAGATGCWGTAGTGAAGGAAGAATAAAGATTCACCCAGAAGCTAACTAGAKATGTTAACAAAGTAAGTGGGACACAGTGACATCTTGATGAAACTATATGACTTATAGATGAGCTTTGAGCTTTTGTCTAGCTATCTGGTATCCAAAGTTAGTTGGATAGTCGCTTTGAAACTGCACATTTAGACATGTTCTGTTTATTTGCTGTTGTTCAGGAGAAGAAAGGGGAGATCTTTGCTATTAATAATTTCATAAATGGTAGATAACCCACTGCTTAGTGCATACAACCATAGCTATATGTCTTTAGCTGATTACATCCTTACAGTTTATCTCTGTGATAGAGTGTATATAAGAAAGTGGTCTGAGAGGCAAGAGAGGAAAATAGAAGGACTAGACCTTTCATGATGAAAACCTGATGGTCTTCTGTAACAGTAATAAAACCAAAAGACCTTTTGCTACCAATTTTTTAATGGAAGCTGTATAATATTAACTACATTACTCTGAATTTAATTTTACATGACAAAGTGCTAGTTCCACCTGAGTGAAAAGCCCTTAACATGCAGTATTGATTTCAGAATTTGCTTTATTTTTGCTTATTTACTTTCTTTTTTGAAATGATATGAAAAGCGACCCTCCTTGAAGAGAAAATCTTGTATTGCTGTAAGCCTATGCTAAACGTGATGTGCCCAAAGGCCTAACAGATTATCTTATTATATCTTTTAAGATAGTTGCAAAACAATGGAATTGTGCAGAGTTATTAGTTATTAATTCATATTGGTTTCCAAATTCCATTTCTGCTATCTTAAAAAAAAAAAAAAAAAAAAAAATGAAACTGACATTACTAAGTCAGAGAGACAGAAATCTCAGTAACTGTCTTCAAGGTCTAATGGGTTATCTTATTATATCTTTTAAGATATTTGCAAAGCAATGGAATTGTGCAGCCAAAGTTATTAGTTATCAATTCATATCTGTTTCCAAACTCCATTTTTATTGTCTTAACCACCCCCCCTCCACCAGAACTGACATTATTAAGTCACAGAGACAGAAACTGGCTTTAAACAACAAAAAAATAAAAGTATTGATGCTATCTGTATTGTGTTAATCAGTAAGACAGAACCGTGATTATGAAGGTAACTCAAAAAAAAAAAAAGATGAAAAATTCCTTCTAGATGTTTTTTCATAGTTCCAGAGACAAACAAGCAAAATTATGCCTAACTCTCCCAGTGTTTGCCAGGATACACAGCTCGCTTCATAGGTACATGCAATGACTCACCAGTATATACAGCATAAATTATAACTTCTTTACAAACATTTTCATTCAAACATAAGTCATAAAAAAAAGATGTATAGCCTAGATATTACAAATGTGGAAAGCATAACACTAAAATAAATATATTTTATACAGACCTGGTTAGTATTCAACCAAATGCCCCAAGTACACAGTCTAAATGGCTGCTTATTGTGGTTTTAATATACTACTTGAACTGTTTATATTCTACCATATTAAATACACTTGAAAATGGAAGAAAGAAAGATGATCTGACTTCAGATTATTAAGACCTCTTCCAAGTTTCACTAGCCTTTACAAAACCCAACCAAGATCCTGCTGGTTACGGAGTGCTCTGAGGGTTCTCCTACCTCCGACACTTGTATATTAGAAGTTTTCATTAATTGATTGCTAAGATGATAAAAGAATATACCCTAATTTTACATTCTTCAAAAAACTAGAGAACATAAAAAGCTGATCAGAAACTTGGGATTGACATATTGCTCTTGGAATCTGGAAAATCTCCATTTGGTCTCTTTGGAAGAGCAAGTCTCTTTGGTCTAATTTTTCTTGGGTTTCCTATTAGATAATTTCACATATCATACAAAAGACRTATTTTAAATGCTGATGAAACTACAGTACACTATTAGAAGATAGTGCAAGCCTGATCTTGTTCTTTATGTGTTTGAACACACAAATTACATAGTGATTTTGTCTCCACTAAGTTCAACAGTGTTAATACATTGATTATTGCTATCATCTATGCCAGAGAGAATCTGAAATATCATCACTGAATTCTGCCTTGTCACTATTAGGGCCCTGAATATATTCCCCATCCTTGCTGGCTGTTTGGGTGCTGGATGCACAGTGAGTTTAGAAAATGGTGTAGGCATTTAGCCTCGAAGAGCGCTCTCCTAGAAAGCTCTGATTGCCCYGCCTGAGCTATGTTGCAGCTGTGTGGCACATGGCCATGCATTGCTGTGTACCCTGTTGATCCAGACCGTGACATGCAGACTTGTATTGCTGGCTTGACCTGCCTCATCCCTATGGATTTGCTTCTCTCTCCTTCTCTCTCCCTTCCCCTCAGAATGCATCCCTCCATGCTCATCTGYGATAGCTGAGGATCTCTGGACTGTGGCTGAACCTAGTTACTGTCACTGGACCTGATCCTCATCCTGACTTACTGAATTGCTATCCTGGCTTGACCTCAGACTTGTCTCTTCACCAGAAACTTGTTTGAAGATCTGGGCTCTTGGCCAACCCTGGCTCCCATCATGGGATGCACTGCGCTCTCCTCGYTTGGGTGTTGTGGGGCTGCACTGTGTTGGTGAGGTCACTGCCTCCAGCAGCCTTGTTATCACGCTCTGCTCCTGGCTTCGCTGCCCTCACCGAGCAGCTGGCCCATCCTGCTCTCTGGCAGCTACACTAGTAACTTGCCCAGTGCTGTTTTTAAATAGAAGTCACTGATGTACATAACGATCTTTCATTTACTTCAATAACAAGAATTTGTTCACGGGTGAATACCTTCCTTGCTTTTAGAAAACATATTATCTGGATACTCATCAGCTTAGAAAATGGGGGGAATTGGATGGTAATCTCCATAGTGAGGCTTCTTAAAATGAGACAGGAGCTGAGTTGGACAGCATGTCCCTAGGCGCCAGCAGAAGCTCTGCTTCTGCTTCRGCTCCTGCTTATATATCTCTTAATGGAGAAATAAACAAGAGGCAGAACCAGAAATTTGTGAGTGATGCAATCCATTAAACAGCATGAATTGCAAATTATGATGAGCTAGTATTCTTTGTAACAGTCTTGGAGGCACACTGATGAACAATCTCTAAAATAAACTGCATTTTTATCTTTATGGAGATTTTGAATAATAAAGAGATTCGCACAAGGAAGAGCTTGTTCGCTGATAAATTACAATAAGAAAGAGGGATAATTCTACCATTGATAAAAAACTGTTTGAGAATATTATTTGTTGTGAAGATGATATATGAAACAGAAATTTACATCCTGGATTAAAGCAACAACTTAAATATGAAGATAGTCTATCCATTGCTASAGAGGATGGGGTAGGGACTTCTGCGGAATGGTTCTGAAAGAATATCTCCCAGGCAAAACTTCTACCTTGCCCTGCTGGTTTGGTTACTAAACCTGTATGACTCTTAGGACATGTATGACCYGTATGACTCTTTCAAAAGTTAGACATCCCCTCTGTCCCAAGCTAATATCCCCCAGRATATATTTTTTATCCATATATAAATTTAATTTAGTTTAATTTAATTTATTATCTGTTTCATTGCCTCTGTTTGTTCTAGTTGCAAAACTATATGCCAGGAAGAGAACAAAGTCTACTTCATGACCCATGTTCTCTGCATCTGGATGCCAAGATGGGTGATTATCTCATCTCACAAAACATCTGTAAAGTATTTCTTTAACAACAGACAAATGAGGGAGCAGATCAGATTTAGACAACTATATTGTAGTTATCTCAGGGTAGATGAGATGAATCCTACCCAATGATGGTATACTTCTGAAAGTCCCTTTATTGCAAGTGGTGATGTGCTAGGGGTAGCAAATCTCAACTCTTCCCCCACGATTCTTCAGTATGTCGTGAAATTTTCCTAAGKCTTCCAGCTGAGAATAAGCTTGCATTCAGACAGCTTGTGCGTGAAGCAAGCTTGCGTTCAAGAGTGACATCCAGTTTGTGCTCAGACTATACCTATATCCCTCCACTGAWTCTCCGTGGTAATTACTAGTTCCATGAGGATCATTTTTGCAGTCATGTTCTTGCTTTCTGAGATATATGGAATATAAATTTGCTTAACAATACTTCTACCATAAAACCAAAATAAATGCAGGTACTTTGTGTCATTGCTTCTCACAATCTAGTAACATATTTCATTTCGATTTAGAAATAAAAAATAAACTACTTTGAGAGGTTTGCTCTTTTACTGAAAAATAAATGACCATACTACTTCATTGAGGTGCAATGACAATGTAACAGCTAATATTCATCTATACTAAAATTACTCCAGCTTGAATAATTTTGRCTTCAGCCAATCATCTTTGTACTATTAGCCATAGGATAATTAGAATACAACCAATCTTAGTATTATAATTACTTGCAGCTTAATTCTCACGTTGACCTGATATTGCACACCACTATGGCTCATTACACTTGTTTTATTAACACAGTGTACCAAAAATTATGTTAACATTCTTGCTAGCTACAACATAATCTTCTGGTTCACCCACACACAAAATAGCCTCCATTAAAGGTGAAATAATAATAATAAAAATATAATAGTAAAACTTATATGCTTAGTTAGCCTCTGCTTTCCAAGAATCACAACAATTTACATAATTGTCTAGACATTTTTCACTGAATATTCCCAGCCAGCTCTGTCTACAAAACTATTTTTATATGCTTCTGCAACATTCGAAGATGCTATATTGTATGACAGCAGGAATTTAAATAAAATGAGTTCATAAAATCAGTGATGCCAATGTATTAGTAGTTTGTCCTCAATATCTTGGTATAATGGTTATCAAAAGTACATTATTCTTTCATATTAAAATCTATTTATATGCTCCTAATTATCATTAAAATGTTATTTTGTCTTCAGCACAACAAATTAATCTTCTTTTCTATTAAAAAGAAATTGTCTGATTTTTTTCCGGGCTCTGCCTGTTAATGATGCTTCTGTGAAGCAAAACAAGAGAAAGCTCAAAGTAAAATAATTAAAAGTAAAAATAAAATGAAGAGCTAGAAACTTGTCAATACAAATTAAAGACAAGGTTAATCATTTTCCATGTTAATGTTCCATTGTTGTTGAAGGCTTCGAAAGTGTATCTTCTCCAGTGAAACACCCTCAGCTATTTACTGATTCTTACTGAAATTTATGAGAATGAAGGCCACAAGAACAAAGTTTGTGGATCAGTCATGGAAAAACTCACACTAACCACGTGCCTGTCTAAAATAGGACTTAGGCAGAAGTTGGGTAACAAATTCCAAAAGTGATTTAAAAGACTATATTTTAGTTATTACTAAATTACTAAATAACAACTTCTGATTTGATTTCAAAGGGTAACTTTTGTTCTGGTAACTTAGACAGACATTTAGAGAAGAATTAAGGTATACATCTTAGCATTTAGGCACTAATTAAGAGTCTAAAATCAAGAAAGCCACTCAGAAAACTCTTGCWTAATCCGCCAACGATACCTAATGCTTGGAGTAAGGCTATTTTAGTAATCTGGAGTTGTATGAATGACATACATAGAAACTTATTTTTTGTTGAACTGCCTTGGGTAGATTCCTGGGGATTCCTAACTCTACCAGAATACGTGGGACTCAGAAAATACGATCACTAGGTGTAATTCTCCCAATCCAAAAGGATCTGGATCCAAAAGAATCCAAAATATTAGTTCRTTCAAAAGAAGCCCATAAGCTCCTTGAGAATTTTGGAGAAGGACACAAGATTACAAAACAGTTATATATTCATAGATATCTCATTTACATTAACTGGAAGACCTTTCTGCTATAGATACCACAAAAACACTTCACAGAAGTCAGACACTGATCTAAAAGTACACAGTCTCAGTAATGGCATTAAATTCACAGCTCATTAAAATTCCAGGCTACAAGATTAGACTTATTTTTAAGGCCCTCTCTTAATTCAAGAGAGGATGTAACATGAAAAATGGTGAGATATATTATATTAGAGTACATGACAGTACATCTCGTGCATACTTCCAATTATTTAGTATGACTAGCACCCTTAGAAAATCCTATTGGATTTGAATAAGCAAATAAAAGCTGCAATACATACCTGGAGTTTATCAGATAAAAAGTTTACAGGATGGTAAATATTAGGAAAATAAAACATCATGGAGAGATAAGTAGATAGACTGACAGAGTAGAATGAGCTTCTAAACTTTGACTAATATTAATGTTTATCCAGTAAAAGTAGTCTGCTTTTAAAATCACAGATTTCACAACAGAATAATGCAATGACTGAAATCATATAGGATCTTCCTGCAAAATTGAATGCAGTGACATTGTTTGCAGCTTTTGGAAAAGAGAATGAAATGGCAGTTGACAACTGTCCCTAACATGACTCTGTGGTCAAAGGTGCAGTTTAAAAGAAATGAAACACATTTTTATCTTTTTAATTTTATAACTATATGCAGCTCACTCTACAATATGATACTAATGATTCTGTTCTGCTGACCTTCTCTATTTCTCAGCACATGACTGAAGGAGCAGTAGTGTTGTGGTAAATAACTGGAATAATTTCTGACTTACTGAGGCTATATATTAGAGTATAGTGAAGCCAGAGGAAAGTCTACATGAATTTCACTGTCTTTGGAGAAGGTTCTATACAAAGTAGCAACATTAGAAATAGAGACTACACAGTTTTAGTRAAAGGAAAGACAAAACGTATCAAGAAGTTGCTCACCCTTATTTCTAGCTGTACACAACAGCCAAGTATTTCAAATTCTGGAGATTATAATCCTGATCTTGAAAGGTTTTCAGTTCAATAATGTTGGTTCAGAAAGTTCAATCAGCCCTTGATATGCAACAAAAAGGATTTTTACTCAAAGTAAAAACAAACCTAATCTTTTAAGAGTCCCCCCATCATGAAACATTGAGTTTCAAGGGCAATCTTATCAAGACTCTTCTTACCGGGAGTAAAGTGAATGTAAATCTGACAGCACAGGAATTACGCTTAATAGTGTCTTCTTGATATGTCAGATAATTGGGATAATAGCTCTATCTATGAATTTAGTATTTTTCCACTATAAATGTCTTAGTTTTGTGCTGCAGAAAACAAACACTTTTCATGTTTCCCTGTATTAGCCCTTGGATTCCAACTCATCCCTCACTGTCTTAGACAAATGGGGTCATGTAGATCCTTTGCCTTCTATTTGATTAGTCTTAATTATTTATTTTCTGTCATTCAAGTTTATGGCTATGCAATAAAAGACAGGTTTAATGGGCCAGTGGTCCAGCATGGGAAATCATCCAGCTAGTGAAGCATTGAGGACATCAAATTAGTGGCACTGCTGATCAGTTTTTCCCCCAGCTTGACATCTGTTTGCAAACTCTCACAGCCAAAATTATTCTGAAAGGCAATGTCAGCCTTAGGCTTTGGAGCTTGCCTCCACAGATGCATCAGTGAATCTCTCCACCCCTTACTACTTGTTATTTTCCGCTGTGAAATGACATAAAGTATATAATCATGCACAAGGGAGACAATATTATTTGGTGTTTTGATCTGATGAGTAGAAGTCAGGATTCCTGGGTTCCATCTCTGACACCATTCCTGATTCTCTTGTGACTCTTATTCTGTGYGCGTATTTAATATGCATATTTAATTAGAGAACAAAATACACGTAAGAAAAATTTCTGGAAACCTCTAGTTTGAATTGAAGTAGCTGTCAGTATGTGATGATTCTTTGGTTTTCTTTTTCAGAAATTGTTCTAGTAAATGTTACTACTGTTAGGAATATCCCTGCACTTAAAGAGAAAATAAAAGATCAAAAATATTAAAGAATATTAAAAGATTCACAGACTTTAAAAAGGACCAGRCTCAAAGGGTCAGCTATTTTGGACTGCTTATAGCACATACTAAATAGCTTTAYCCAATGATTTCTGCTTTAAGCTAACATTTTCTCAGAAAATTAAATATCTTAGAAAAAGAGGTATGCAAATGTAAACACTAATGTAAATGAATGCTTTCATAAGACCTATGTTTGCCCAGTCAAACTGAGCRTTACATACTCTCTATGTATGCTACAGCAGAAGACCAGCCACCCTAGAKCTGCCCACAGTTCCATCTTGCCCACTGCGCTATGATCAGCAAGCAGCAGCAATCTGCTTAGGGAYAGACCTATCCTTCCAGGCCAAGCACAGAGAATACTTCTTCCAGTACACCCACGCAGCTTCCGGGAGTCTAAGGCTTAGGCACTCATTGAGCTAGAGASTGCATGTTAATATCCCTTGGATGTCTGGCAGAATTACCTTTCTGATCCATTAAAAAAYCTCTTACATTCATAACTCCTGCAGCAACAAGTTCCATAAATTAATTACGCAGTGTACAGGAAAAGTATTTTCATTTTTTTAATCACAAACTTGGCTAATCCGATTATACTTTAATTCTTACCAGTTTGTACACCGTGAGAAGCAGTGAATACTCTTTATCTATTCATCTTTCCCATGCCACCACTTTCTCATCATGTCAAAATTCTCCCTGTTTCCAGACTGAAAAAACACAATTTATTTGATATAGCCACAYAGGGAAGCTGTTCAGTAACCCTGATTATCTTTGTCTTCCTACTTTTATACTTTTGAATGGACACTACTACTCCTCATAGTATTTAAGCAATGCTTAATGACATGTTGCTATGTTCTCTTGTTCTTTATTCCTTTGCTAATATTTCAGCTTTCTTTCTTGACTCCTACGAAGCATTGAGCTGATAGCTTCATCAATCTCTCTACAATAATCCTAAAATCTCCTTCTTCAGTGGTGATAGCTTTTTTATAGACCCTTGCCATGTATTTATGGCCATAGCTCTCCCTTTACTACTTTCCAGTCTTCAGCACCGAATTTCATCTTTCATCTTATCATCTAGCCTTTAAATATATTAAGAATTACTCTTATAACTCATCACAGTCAACTTTCATTTTTTACTAACTTAGCTGAAATAGTTAAATGTCATCAAAAATATTCGCTCATATTGTTCAAATTACTAACAGATATATTTAAGTCAGGAATATCTATATCTCTATGGAGTTACACCRATAATCTCTATTTATTGTCAATCATTTATTCTTGCTTTTGTTTCCTATCCTTTGGACGCTTACTAACAAATGACAGCCCTTATTTAATTTTATTTTTGTTATTCACCTATTTGGTTGCTTAAAGCCTGAAGTAAAGGATCTTGTTAAAGGCTCTTTGAAAACTTAAGGAAAATATAACAACTGGAACCCTCTTTCCGGTATGCTTGTTGACTTCATCAAATAACTCTTAAAGATTTGTGAGGCCTGAGTAACCTCTATGAAAACTATGAYGACTTTGGCCTTTAAAGTCATGTTTATTCATGTGCTTGTTATTTCTGTTCTCTCTTATACTACCAATCAATTTGCTCAACAAAGTCAGATTTACTGGTCGGTAGTTCCCTGGACTGTTGTGAAGCATGCTCTAAAAATTAGCATCATACTCACTATTTTCCATTCCTCTGGTACTAATGCCATTTTAACCACAGTTAATGGTTCAATAGTTTTATACTCAAATACTTTTAGAACTCTTTGGTGACTACCATCTGTTCCTGATGATTTTGCTGCCATTTACAYTTTCAGCATGTTCTAAACATCTCATTTCTAGTATTTTTGTAAGATATCCTMGTTCTGAAAGTAGAACTATTAAAGAAATTCCAAAAACTGAAGTCCCAATTCCAAATTCTGGGAAGTGTTCAGACTGAAAACCTTYGGTAAGCATCACTCTTATTGTGATATAAATGATAAGCTATATTTAATGTCATAGTCCCATTTCTCAATTTTAGGTATCCACATATCTATCACTCAAAATCACCTCATCATTTTCTGTCTTTTTTGTGGTTGCTCAGAATACAAATATCACAAAATCTATTCATTGTGCTATATTAGTCATCAAGATAAAACCACAGATATGGAAGCAGGTAAAGGCAGAACGTTATTGACTTTATTCAGATCTCAGAAAGAATTTCAATGAGAATCATACTCAGAAAAAGGAAGACATGATATAGTTGCGGTTGATATTCTCATCAATACAGAAAAATGAAGATGTCCTAAATTATCAATCTATTTTCAATCATCATTTAGACAAATAAAGCCATAGAGCGAAAAAGCAGAAGGCTTATCCATTTTAATGAACAATGGCATTGAGGAGTTTCTTAGTAACAGCTTACTAGTTAATGTATTATATATATTTTTATTATTACTATGTGTTAATTTTCTCTTAATATCAGCATCTTTATGCAACTATTTTCTGCCAGAGATTTCAACACTATGAAGCTTTCTAGTGCTTTTCTTTTTGCTTTTTGAAGGAAAACAGTCATTCTAATCCTATTCTACTTTAATGAAACACACTTCAGGAGAAAAGCAGACACTCTATTCACAAGATTAAGAACTTGCTAATTAATAAATAAAGAAGACTTCTATACCGCTGTATAACTTTGGCATACTATTAAGCCTTTAATTTAAGTGTRCAAGGAGAATAAAAAATACCTATCAGAATTATCCTCTACCTTTTCTTATGAAAATTTTTATTAATTATCTTCTCTTTCCCTCGTAGCCATTTCACATGTGCTCCATAAAAAGCAATCATTTTTTCTTTTATGGACACTCCATATTGATAATKTCAGGCAATCAGGACAAAAAATATATATATATATTGCTGTGCTATGTTTCTATTTAAATGGCATGAATGGTGTTAGGTTGACATCTGTGGAGAATGAAACACACTTTGTGTCCATGTAACAGTGGTATAGACAGTGTAAGCTTCTCCAACTGTTCTAATTGTGCCTCCGCTATAAAGAATATTGGCATACATGGAAATTCATTTCTTGTAAGTGTTAATTTCCACCCCCACCCCACTGCTAAGACTGCCAAGAAAGATTTTTAGAATCAAATATAATGGCACTTCTATCACTGTCCTGTCTAAACACGGYTTCATACTCCAGATGCCACCGAGGTCAAAGGACAGAATCCAGCTGACTTCACTACATTTATGAACATGTTGCATGGAGATCTTTCATTAAGGAATAAACCTTACATACAATTCTCTGATATTGTTTCCCTGCTAATAAAAYAGAAAAGACTGAAACACATGCTTTGAGATAGAAAAAGCAGTAAATTATTAATTGAGGCCCATGAGCCCTCCCCAYCTTTTGCTTCTACATCCTCAAAGGCTATTTATCAAATGATGTGCAAAACCYTAACAAGAGGGAACACATCAGATGTGTTAGTAAAATGCTCTTTGCATCAAAATTCAGAATGATGGTAGTATTACATAATTCTAAAGTCTTATATAGCCACTATTTAGGGGCTCAAGAAAGATTTTCTTTGCATCCACCACTGTGTCTGACCTGACGTCTCAGATGTTTGACACCACTGTATCCTGCCTGGACTTCCAGGTTTCTCACTGACCACAAAGTGTTGTTGACCCATCTATGATCTTTAGAACTTTCCCATTCCCTTTTCTTCTGATAGATCTCAAGGATTCTCACAATTGTAGACTCTCAGATCTAAATTATGTTCAAGTCCTCTCCCCACCCTGTTTTTAGGAATATCAGAATGCAGAAAGGGACAACTTGCACCTCCAATCACCTTGCAGGCATAGGCAATCGTCAGCRAAATCACCAAATTCACTTCAGGAGGAAGGGAAAATTGGATTCAAAGGGAATATAACCTCCCCATTAGCATCTCTTCTTCAGTGGATAAAGTAGCTAAACAGTTATGTAGCCCAAATCAACAGTCAGATGCCACTGAGTCTGCTGAATATTCAATATGTGTTTCACCCCAAGGAATGTACAGATCATCTCCTCTAACTCCTCTTCCAAATTCCTGCTCTTTCACCTTCACTTCTGACTCCAGCAAGCACACAACTACTTGAAAACCCTTCCACCACTAACATATTTGACATTTTTTATGGAATACATAAAATCTGCACACTCTCCTTCATATGAGATGCTAATAAGGAGAGCGGAGAAATCAAGGCCACCACCTGAATCCCACATTCCTGAATCAGTATGGAGTTTATTAATTTATTAATGCCCAGATAATTCTGGGAATCTGGCCATACCTCTCAGCCTGATTAAGTCTTGTGTTTGACTTCAATGGGAGATAGATCAGGATTTCTGTGACAAATCTCTTATATAGTTTGACATAATCAATAACGTACAATGATTGGAAGATTTTAGATTTGATCAGTAGTTTTAGTGGGCTAGGACTCAGAATGTCTGGGATAATATTATTCAGATTTCAGAGGAAAAAGCTCATATTTTATTCACTCCTGAAACTTAAAAATTCCAGGAAATCGTGGGCTGCATAAGCGAGTAGAAAAAAGGGCAAATGTTACATTTTAATAATAATGAAAAAAAATGTATGAGTCATAGCTAGAAAAGGAATAGAATTGTCCCATGTTTTAAGTAATGACAAGCATCATTAAATGTAAAGACACYGTCTTTCCCACTACCTCAAAGGGGATGTAAAACAAATTCAAAATTTCACTGACTAACTATATGTGACAGGAACACCCAAAGGGTGCCCTGTGGTGCTGGCACATATCCTATATCGAGCACATTGTTGATGCTAGAYTATAATGTTAAAACTCACATACAAATCCACACGAGTGCCTATAGAAACCTCCACATTTCYGACAGTGGTAGTAGCAGACAATTGAAAAAATKGACARGGCACATTATTTTTCTTCTTATTAATCTTTTGGATTGTAGTATGTGATAAAAATGAGAAAGAGATGGAAACAGARAGACAGACTATACCCTGAGCAATAGACGAAATAAATCCAGTAATGATGCAAAGAATCCCAATCCTTTCTTGTCTATGAAATAACAGGAATTTGACGGGGATACATGCTGTTTCATCATCCATTTAATCAAAATACTAAACATTGTCAGCCCCTATACTGACCTCTGAGAAACATCATTCACAACCTGCTGCCAGCTGGATACTGAATTGCTGACTGGTACTCAGTGACCCTGCTGCTCCCACTAATTTTCAACTCATCTTGTAGTCAACCCTTCCAGCCCATACCTTCCTGATTTGGCAACAAGGATACTACGGAAAACAATATTACAAGCCTTGCCAAAGTAGTGTTGAACTCAAAAATCATGTTGGCTGCACATTCATGCCACCTCAGTCCTCCCCTGGGCACGTGAGGAATGAAACGTTTCATCTGAGTGGGTTCATTCGTTCTCTGACAAYGTATATTAAAATAAATCATGCCACAGTAACTACTTTTTCTCACACTGCATCCTATTCCGTTTTCAGGACACAAAACTTGTGCTGCGCTCTAAATAGATGTCCTGGTAATTAATATCAGATAAACAAAATGTTAGATATCCTACCTATCAGACTGGGTCTGGGCTTCTGATCAATATGTACTGCATGCTTGTTGCGGTTAATGACTTTAACACAGAAACCTAAATTCTGACATTTTATAGACATTTGACATCTTGAGTTGCAACTGTAGTAACATGTTTTTAATGTCACTTCATCATAGGCAATTTTCTAGATCTTTTTGAATTAGCTATGTCATATCAAACTATTTAGACAGAGATTTAGAAGCTAATAGTACACACAGATTCTGTACTGTAAAATTTAGATACTGTATGACTGAGAGATTGGAGGCTTCTGATATGACATGGAACAGATAGAAATAGATTAGATAGACACAGATATTTTCTATTTCCTTTTCTTCTCCAGATTTTTTTTTTTTTGAGAAAGGGGATTGTTTGGGGATTGTTTTTTTTATTTGCTTGTCATGACTGCGCAACTTAACATCACAGTGTGTGAAGTTAACATGCAGTTATTCTTAGCCAAGCTGTTAGATCTGGTTAAAAACAAGTGTCTCTAACTTACCATTTTTTTCTGAAAAAAAAGCAAGTCAATAAGACAAGAATACAAACAARTCTTTTAAAAAATTAGATCATTAAACTGATTACTCCTCTTTTCTTTAAATGCCAGGTCATGCTCCTATTATTTGTGACACCATGATGAGCTGTAATTAAATTCTGGCAAAATTTCTTCTCTTAAGTAATTTGAGTTCTACTGAAAAACACACAGGAAACTATCCTTGTTATCAGAAAATTACTTTTTTTAAAAAATAAACAATGCATGCAGTAAATGTTGCCCCTTATATGAATCTGCTGCTTTGCCAAGGGACTTTCATTTTTACCAATTTGTTCATTACTGTCTCAGCTTCAGGACAGCATCTTTGCTCAAATACAGATTAACTTAAAGAACATGCATTAGTCCCACTCTAGTAAAGTGTAAGCTAAAATAGTTTCCAGAACTGGAACTGTAATGAATAATATATAAGAGTTAGACTGAAATCTTGATTTCATTCATGTAAAAATAGCAGCATGTGTATTAAAAAGACACATTCCCAGTGCATGCCATTCTATTTCACATATATGTGTCTCTGTKGAGAAAATGAGAGGATAAATCTTGAGAGATGGGAGGTCATATTGCTTCAGGCATGGATGGTGGAAAGGCAAAACTGTCCACCAATTAGTCCTGCCTGATGTGGTATGTTCATGCCTCTTCCCTTTCAGCATCAAGATCAGGCTGATGCCCGGCCTGTGCACAATGTGCAAGAGGAAGATTCACAGACAGGATAATCAAGTCCACAGCAAATGAACTGAAATAGAATAAAATGCAATTTTGCAATCAGATTCATGAAGCACTATCCCCAGAGCAGGATAGAAACCAGAGCATGAGTCATAGCCAGCTCCTTCCTTCCCTCTTTCTCTCCTGGTGAAAAATGAGCTATGGATAATTAACTTCCTCACAAATTTTGCTTTCCAGCACAGGAATCTGTACAGGCTTTTAACCAGCCATCAGAAAAACGATACCATTGTGCATTTACTTGCAAGCTGTTCCTCTTTGTGTGGTCACTGTATAACCAGTGGGATTCCCTCCGCGAGCRCTGAGGAATCCAAAAGCATCCTGAACTTACTTATGAACAAGTCCTACACCAGGCTTACATTAGGCTTGTGTGGGTAGTTTTCTRATTGCACTTGCGTACTTCATTTAGGAARAAAGATTCYTTTAGAAGAGTTGAAATGAAYGAAAAATGAAAAGCACATTGAAGTCTTCAGAACAGTTAACCTCCATTTTTACAGATCTAATAGACAAGTCCAAGACTCCAAATTTCACCTCAAAGGGCAATCTAGGTGAAGAAGACAAGTGATAAGCAGCTATCTCTGCAGTTTCACACCTCTCCTCCAAAAGGTCCCTGCACAGGAGCCAAAACATAGCCACAAAAAGAAAGGATTTGGTACATGGGGAGGACAAAATTTCTGAGGGGGATAGTTAAGTAAAAGCAGTAGGAAGTACTAGGAAACTTTTAAAATAAAAGAAAAAGCATGTTGCTGTCTAATATCCCCAGACAATATCYGACCTTGCAGCACCATCCCTAGCACAGATCTCTCACTAGAAGTGCACTCCTGCTTTGGTTACAACCAGTCAGTTGTCTGTTTTTATCTCTGGCTCTCCAGTCCTACCACTCATACTACTCAGCCTTCCTGCTATAATGTTTTTCTTTTTTTTCCCCTGCAGCTCAGCTATTGCTTCTCTGCTATTTCTTCTTTTATAGAGCAGCTTATTATCCACGTCTTAGTGCCTTCAAATGTCATCTCCTAGGTGTTGAAAGGATTACAGGGTGTACTGGATGTTCCACTAGAAGTCAACATAATTACAAACCCAGAAAAGAGCGAACAGTTTCATTACAACTGTCTGTGTGTCTGATTGCATTCACTGCACGCTGGGTAATATAATCATGTATTTCTTCCTGAAATATAAAAGCATTGTAATGACAAAGAGGTAAACTATGTATAAGCGAATATTTACTAGAGAAAAGAAAGTTAATAACAATAGAACTTTCTTGTAAGAAATTACAACGGCCAAACTGATTTCTACAATTGTTTTGTCATAGAAAAGCATACACAATTTTGAGTAATGAATTAATCCTGAAAGATTTTATTTAAATGATATAAGGAAGATTTCTCAGGATGGCAAAGAGTATGAAAGAAATGTCGACATAATAAAAATCAATTAAAAATAAATAGAAATTAGAGGTGCAGAGGAACATGACAGAATCCAGATATATATTTTTGGTAATGTAGCAAAGTGATTATCAAAGGTTTGACAGTTTTTTAAGATAATAAAACATCATGATAACTTCAGTGGTTTTAATTCTAAATATTCAGACAACTGTCATAATTCCATCAAAATAGCAAGAATGGCTTACATTATTCAGAACTTGAAGTGCAAAGGAAGAATATGATGTTATGTCATATGGGAAAGTCAATATGTAGGCAAATGAATGTTACTGATGACGGCAGCTCCTTTCAAATGCAATTCATTTTCAGCATGCATTCAKCCCAGCAAATGGCACTGTATGAACATCCACCGAAAATGAACAGTCAAGGTGACATCAAGATGGAGGAATGAATTCATCCAAAAATTCAACCCAATATTTATAAATCACACAAAGAGCTTTGAAGAATTTGCTTTATTCTGCCATATTCCTCTCTGGCTTTTTTCTATTAAAGATGCTGCTAGGCTTATTATAGTCATTGTAATTTAGCATAACTCTACCTGCATGCGGTTGAAATATGGTAAGATCACAGCTCAGTGATCTTTGGAAGCGATCGCCAACTAATCAAACTTATTATTAATTTGATTTTATTCAATTAAAAAATCAAAGGCAAGTTGAATGTGTTTTAAGTCTAGTCTGTAAATAGCAGCAATAATAACAACAAAACAAATTAGTAAGTTAAAATTCTTAAAGCATACTCATAAACAATTTTGTTAGGCTTCCTCTCACCTAAATATTGCTATATAAAGGCAAAGAAGCTAGTTGCCACTGTATTCTTCTACAGTCAACAGAGAGAAAGGCATCTTCAGGGGCATATTCATATYATTTTATGATATATGTCTAAGATAAGTGATAGTTCCTGTCTTTCTCCATTGACTAAACAGAGAATCTGGCCAACCCATTTGGTCTCATCACTTCTACATGACTAAAGGAAACTCAAAGGTAGACTACTCTTTGTCAGTAAATAACAGAAAATGCATATCCCTTGACTTGCAGTTAGAAAGTTGTGAGGAAACAACGAAAGCTTTCACACTGTGTAGCGCACTGGCCTGACAAATGAAAATCAAGAGTCCTTAGTAGACACACTCTTCCACTCAAACGTCTTTAAAAAAAAATGGATTCGTAAACGTGAAGAAGGCTTACAAATCTGAGAGCAGTTTTTATCCTGAAAGTGAAAGAATTCATCCTGATGCTAAGGTAAGAAGTTCAGAATACTGCAATCATATGGTTAAAGAAAGTTTAGTAAACAGTGTTTCATAGTCTTTTTCCTAGAAAATGAAAATAAACTAAAACATAATATAATATTCTATAAATATTTTCAGTGTCTCAGCCAGGCACCAGAAGGTATAGACTGGCAATGTTTGAAATATACTGAAYGGTTATTTGTATAAAAAACAAAAACAAAACAAGTGAAAAAAGGAACATTAGCTGTCTCAGACTCAACAAATATTTCAAGGTTTTAGAAGCCAGCATGGAAAGTCGAGTAACTGTCAAAATGAGAAGTCTAAAATTTGACACTGACAGTATCTGAGAACCAGTCAGCCCATTTTGAACAAATTCCACAGTAAAACCTTACCTAAGTGAGAATGGTCTACAGGCAGCTGGTTCAGATCATGAGAACGTATTTAGTCACTGCAATTCTGATTTGAAAATTATATCTTAATAAAACCTAGCCTATGAATATAATGAAATCCCTATAATTAACTAGCACTCTAAATAAGACATTATTCTGTGTTTTTTTAAAAAAAGACTTCATAAGTTCCTACTGAAGGAGGGAGGGGGGAAGGAGAAGGAACGAAATGCTTTCAGAAGCATTGGTCCTGCTCAGCTTGACAACTGAGGTGTTGAATGGTAAACAAGCGTCTACTTCTCTTCAGGACCAAGACTGTACTGGCAAAACTAASAATTTTGATGACAGCCTTCCCAGAGAGGCCAAGAGCTGAGTGAAGCGTGAGCTGCCCTCATAACCTTAGACTAGATGGATATCAACCTGTTATCTCTGGACTCCAGTGAGCCCACAGGATATTCCTTTGGGGATCCAAGAAAAGTCTGCAGGAAAAACTGTTTCAAAACGACTATGCAATTTCTATATAGGTAGAATTTCCAAAGGGGTTCTAATGTCCACATGAAAAATTTGAAAAAGCTGCTAGAAAGTATTTCTTCTGTCTAGTTCAGAACTACAGTACGTTGTTTGAAAAAGCTTATGTAGTTCCCCACTGAATTGCTGAACGCAATATATTGCAATGGTTAGTAGACAAAGGCTTCTTGGATAATTTTTTTCAAACAATCCTTCAACAGTGCTGCATGTTTTTATTTAATTTTTTTTCAACTAAAAATAGAAATTTAGATTTAGCAGGGCATGAGTTAAAATATTTATCATATTTTTTAAAAGATTAGTATGTTCTAACTACATAAACTAAATATTTATCCATTATATAGCTTTTAAACCTCATTAGGAACCAGATTCTCATCTGAGTTAAAGTGACAAAACTTAGCTGAAATGGAAGTATCTATTGCACTTTGTAAGCTGGTCCTAAATGTTTCTTATACTTTAATGACACTTAAAACACACATAGAGCCTCTCTGTACCAATCTAATGACTTTAATGTAAGAAGGCACTGAAATTAGATTGGTATCTAATCAGGCACTTAGCGCTCTATTTTTTACATCAAACAGCTATGGGATAAAATACATGAAATACTTAAAAGGTCCTTAGAGCAAGGACTAAAACACAAGGACTGAACACAGCTGAATGCCTTAGCAACTCATGCGCATTTACTATCCAAAATGGAACAAGGTCAGAAAGGGCTGGATGCAGCCACAGTACAAACGGGTGGCAAGAAAAGCAGGGCGGAGGGAAGCTTGCAACCACACWGGACAGACACGTCAGGAAAATGACTACTGAATCTTTTTCCCCCCCCCTAGTTTCTGCACTGTTTCAGAGAAAATGGAAAGTGTTTATTCTTTAGGTGATATAYATAAAAAACATTTTAGGAAGGAGTACAAAAAAAGCCATTTCTTAAGACAGACAAAAATGACAGSAATACTTAAAGACAACAATAATTTYTCTGAATCCATCAGAAAATAACAACATTATTTTAAAAAATAAGCTTATCATTTTGGGTTTTTAGTAGAGTTTCTCTTTACACAAAATTTTACTTGCAGATTAGCTTTTTTTTGCAGTCCTGTTGATAGATTTGAGGCAAGYGACATACATCATTAATTGTATTGTGCAGGGAGTTGCATTTCAAACAAGAGCTTTGTCTGACCAAGCTCCTACTGTCTCTCTGATTGTTGTGGAATTGTCACTAAATGGAAATGATGTCAGAGAATATTGAACCTAATGTTACGTTTCCAAATACTATGAATAATATTACAGTAGCTTTAATGAATTTTATTGGAAAAAAATGTCTTTAAATAAAGCAATAATATTAGTCCTGGTGCCCTGGCTGAATTCCAGTTTGGTTAATTACATTCTGCTTACCTACTATTTCTCAGTAGTTTTAATTGGATATATTTGTGTACCTYACTGCGTGTTTGAGCTGTACATTGACATGTTGATGCTGTGCGTTGTCAACTCATTGCTGTCTGTCACCCCCGAGTCAGCTGTCTTCCATTCCTATCAGAGCACTATTAATCAAGCCATGACTACAGTACGTGACCTTGAAAAGCTTTCTTTCCCTTTCCCTTCCCCCAGTTCACCAGGTTACTTCAGTATTGCTTAACCCAGCAGGTACAACTTATCTCACTGTTTATTAAACACACAGGGGTCATTCAGGTCCCAGCCATGGCAAAACATTAGTGTGTGCTTAAACCTGGGTACAGACATGACTGCCCACACACTAGCATTTCTGCTTGGGTCAGAGGGGCGCTTGGAAGAAAATCTCCTAATCATCTCCACTTACTGTGCTTTGCTTTGAGTTGTGGAGTAGTCTGTGAGATTGCGACCTGCACTTTGGATGAAAGTTAAGTGGAAGAAATGCTCCAGGAGCTTATCTCGTGCACTTCAGCACCAGCAGAGCAGGCAGTTAATGGTCCCGGAGTAGAGCTACTCCAAGTGAGAAAAAAAAAATAAATACTTCTGAAATACAGACACCAAGTCCTCAGAACAAACCATTTTACTCTACAGCTTGACTCTTACTGGTTCACATTTCTTGCTTATGCAGACACAGTCATATTCAAATGCTTTATTCAGATCAGCAGATCTGAATTGTACTGTCTTACTTGTCTTTGATGTAAGGCTGTTTCATAGCTCAAACTCTGGATGGCAAATCATTTGAGAAAAATGTTCTAACATTGGCAGTGTTTGTTGATAGTTGCAGAATGGCTATGGAAGAAAAGGTTCTGATGACCTAGTTCCCAGCTCATTAAAGGATTTTAAACTAATTAGGACCTTGAGTTRGGATTGCCTTTATACATATATTAGGCAGGATCTTTAGTGACAACACTGTATAATAGTTTTATCTGCATCTGCCACATCTCAAAGATTTCATTTCTACTATCATTACCAAAAGATTCCCTATGCCTTTTCCTCTTGAGGGTCATCTGTAATATTCAATTCAGACATTCATGCATGTCAGTTTTCCTGTTTGGGATACTAGACAAGACCACATATGTAAAACATTTAAATCAGGCATGCACTTTTGTTTCAACTATTCCCTGAAGCATACCGGTAAAATATTTGAATGACTCTTTATGAGATAGGTAATTGATAATGAGTAAAGTCTTTCTTATTTTGAGATATACAAAATTACTGCTGTTATAGCTGTTGCTTTTCCCAAGTCAATGATGTATTATTTTAACAGATGGCTCCAAAACTTCAAAGCTTAACTGAGGAGTCCTATTTTTCACAGCACTTACAGCAGAAGGGGCTCAATATGAGATTTTTCTTGGCCCTGTACAGGCATAAGCAATCACTGAAATACTCAGATCTAAATTTTGAGTCTCCTGGAGTAAACAGATTTAGATGTCCAAACTTAATTCAGTCCCAAAACTTTAAAGGTTTTGAATCCAGAAGACTAACTAATGAGAGATGATTATGTCTGGGATTTGTGTATTTTGCCTACTGTCTGCATTGATAGTGATTAAAATATAAATGCCTAATAAAACACAAGATCAGAAAATGGTACTGCCAAAGATAACTGGAACAGAGCCTTCATATCACTTAGTGAATATAAATACAGTGTTTCTGGAAACCTGATCTACAGATTAGAGCAGATAGAACAATCATACTCAGTTCCTCTTGATATCAGGTGCAATGTTCCATTCACTCAGCAGAACAAATGAATCCACATCCCTTCCCCATCTGGTATATAAGGTATCTCAGGAGCTACTCATATTGTGCTGAACGTTGCACGTGACCTTGTTTTTTTAAGATCGCCAGCTAAGTGTTAAGCTTCAATAGGATTGCCACCATTAAGGTTTTGTCGCAATTTGAATTAGGGAGAAAGTCAATGGTCTGGAAACAGATGTGAAATTCTTTAAATGTACTTCATCAGATCTTCAAAACTGATTTCAGGCTTAACACTGCCTTGGATTTTCTTATGGCAAAAGAAAAGACAAATAAAGGGAGAGATGAGTGACAGGATAAGTGGTAAAAGAGAGATAAGATCATGTGAGCACAGATGCTAATGAACTGAAAAATACCACTTTTTAAGCTGTTACATATGTCTGAACAGAAGGTAAGTCAGTCATCTGAAAGCAACTTTCGTGTGTATAAAGTGCCTCTTAGACTTCCATGTAAAAAATCTTTTTTCTCCCTGTTCAAAGTTTCTGCTTAAGATTAAGGAGATTTTCCATCTTGCATTAGCTCACAACCAAGTGACTTCTAAGAYGATCTCTCGCTCATTCACTGTCTTGCACACATACATACACACACAYATGAAGGAAGGGGAGAAGAAGCAATGGGAAAGGTGGGAAAAGTTTACTCCAAACTCTAAGAGCCACAGTCAATGCCCTCATAGCCAATGAAATCTACTGCTATATGGGTGGTAGCAGCTGGAGTCTTGTAGACAAATCAAAGTGAATTTAAATCTTGCGTGTACCCTTCTTATATGAATATTCTAACAACACAGTCACTGGCTTCTCAGGTAAAGATAAACYTTTATGTATTTATTTATCTTAAACRAGAATTGGTTTCAGYCTGGYTTGATAAAAATTTAACTGAACATTGTACATTTATGGAAAAAAATCTGTCTTTAAAGGAACTTCCAAAGAAAACATGTTTTTTTTAATCATAAAGATCCTGGCTGAATCTATTTCTACACTTAATAGATAAATAACATCCAAAGAAAATAGCTGGATTCATTTACAAAAGCAAGAACATGCTTGGATGATAGGCAAAGACTACTTTAAGATCTATATTATCTGAATGAAATGTACTGCTACAGCCTTATTTATTACCTATCCTAGTGTGTTGCTCTTTGATTAAACCTCATTTCATGCTATTAATTCTCAACAGTACTGCACAACACACGCTACAGAAATCCCTGAGGTAGCCAAAGAAAAATGAACCCAAAACAGCAGAGAAGTTACTTACTTGTCTGAACTCTTCAAGATCTATTTTGTTTCCCACCAGCACCAAGGGGATGTCATAGGTGTGCCGGACACGATAAATTAGTTCCTTCAACTCAGCAGCTTCTTGAAAAGATTGGCGGTCTGTGATGGAATAGCAGATAATGAAGCCTTCTCCGCCTCGCATATATTGGTCCCTCATGGCTGTGAATTCTGCCTGTGGAATAAGAACACGCACAGCAATTTAGCAGACAAAATTATCCAATTGCAAATAGTGGACTTACTGAAAACTATCCTCATTCCCCCCAAAATTTCACATTGCTTCTTTTAATGTTTTAAATATTGCTTCTTGACACTCATGCATTCTTGGGGCTCATCATCCTGGACAATACACCACTAGGATTTCCCTTAGGGCATTTTCTCCTTTTTCCCCTCAGAGGAACTCTGTCTTCTAAGAATAGCAACTTCTTGCACTGGTTTCTGCATAGAGCAAACTGTGTTTTGTATTTCTTGAGCCTTTTACAGCACTGGTACACACAGATGACTTCCAAAGCAATAGATACTAATAAGTATAAAAGAAGAGTTATATTGCTGTCTAGGGATAGGAGACAGGTACMAACTCCTTATTATGCCCTTGATTCAAAAGCCCAGTAATTTCAAAAAGACATTCACTGACTCCCACTAGCTTTGGAATAGTGCCTAGAAAAATAGGAACGTAATCTACAAAAAAAGGTCTGTTCTTTTAAATGTTTCCAAAGAAGCTGGGGTTTTYGGTTCAGCCTGGGATAATACCATTAAAATGAACAATTTTGAATAAAGTGAGAATTACCCCCAAAATTCTACTCCTGTATTTTTATTTATTTGTGTATGCATTTGTTTTCATAGCAACATTTTTGATTAACATTAKATTTTTTAAAAAAGTATTTAAAGAATGCCACATTCTAGAAAATCAAGTTTTACTTTTTAAAAAACTAGTCTCAGATATTGTGGCTTGAGAATGYTTTAAAGCCAGTTTCTTTTTCAAGTTTGTTTTCTCTTCTTGATCATAGCCCAGAATAACCCAATGCCATGGCAACAGTCGGTCAGAATCAGAATTCTCCTGACAGAATCAGTTCTCCAGAGATATTAAGATACAGGAARGTCTGATAAAGCAAGGAATACACATATCAACTTTGGACCATTCCTATGAGCAGCARCATACAATATAAAATCCTGAAATTTTTCATCTGTTGAAAATTTAGCCTAGCATTTTTTTAAAAGTTTGTTTATATATAGTGTGTGTATATATAAATATAAATATATATATATATACACATATCCTCAACTCTTACTGAAAGTTGAAAGGAAATGGATCACTCATGCTCTTTTAAAAGTCTCAATCTTAAATCTCTCTCAATAGTCACTCATGTTGATTGATAATACTTGCTGCGAGTAGACTCCGTGTTGACCATTATCATTTATTCATGATGTATCTTTTACCCAAGGGCTTTCTTATATATCATTCAAAATATTTCACCTGCTATGAGAAAAAGTCCACACACTAAGCTCCAAAATAGCAGACTAATAGGCAATTTAAGGGTAAGATTCTGCTTTGAGACTTACTCAGAATTTCAAAATGTCTAAGCTGACACYACCGGCATCCCAAGAGAGTTTATTAACTACCAAGCTACATGACAGTGTGGGTTAGGTTAGTGCTCTACCTCATCCTGCTGAAACTAGATGTGTAAGAATTGAGGCAGTCATAGGGAGAAATGCAGAACACATCAGAGAAGAGGGATGATACAGTTTGTTGGTTAGGGGAAGAAAATGAATGGAGAGGTGGACTTTGTTCTCAGATCTTTGCCTGTCATTTACATTAGATAGCCACTGGATTAAACAAAGGAATAGCAAGTCAAGAGACCAGATCCAAGGCCTCCCAAYCAGAAAGTGTTAATGACTAAGCACAGAGACATACTCTCTCTTACTTAATTACCCCTAGATCCTAGGCTTTCCTGCTGTAACAAAGGTCTCTCCAGCTATTCCCTGGTTTTATTTTCTGTTTGCATCCGTTACCTAGAACTACTTTGTATCCTGACTAGAAGGACGCTCGCCTCTTTTGCAGAAGTTGAACAAGGCCAGGATCCCCTCAGGCTGGAAAAACAATGGAAACTTCACCTGGAGTTAAGCTTGCAGATTAAGGCTTATTGATTTAGCTGCCTATGCACAGTTGTAAGCTGGTATCTAAGACCCCATTATATTTAATGGAAAACTAGTCAATACAATTAACAGACTGCAATTTTTTCTACTGATGAAAAATAGTTATGTACTTGAGGGTGAGCTGAGCATTTAGACAACTAAATCAAGCCTGTAGCTCCCATGTAGACACTTAAAAGTGGATATTTTGGTCTGGAACTTAAATCCCAGCCCAGATGTTCCCTCTTCCTGGGTTAGGGCTTTCATAAGTCAACTATTATAAAACTGTGTTATTATCCTTCTCAGCCTTTTACAAAAGATGAACCCTGCTCAGTGAGATGATCCACCTCTAGGAAGTGCTCTTCACTTCAGCCATTCATTTATAGCCCTAAAGGACAAACAAAGAAGGAATTCAGACACAATCTGTTTAAGCACTAACTCTAAATCACTTGCTGCACCATGCAGGGACTCACAGGATCACTCCCCAGGAGCTTAATGGCTTTGCTATACTGCCAAAGGATTCTAGGTTCCTACTTCTATGCGCTGTGAATCATTCCAAAGGSACAAAGCGCTTCACTTCTAGCCACTGACATTCTTGATCTGGAGTCACCTACGTAGGTGTTCTGGTTTACAYGTGGGCAGAATTATGACTGCATAGATACGAATCAATTTACTTCTACAATTTTTTATTATGACATGTTGTTGAATTCTAGTTGAATTTAACAATTCTAGTTGAAATTAAACAGCCAAAATGCTTTAGTGTCATGCTTGCAGTGATCCATTTTTGCATTCACTAATTATTACATCCAAAGTGGACTGGCTACACCCACATGTATATTTTGTTGTTAACTCAAATTTTCTTTCTTATTTTTTCATCATGATTTTCACCTAATAGTTTTTTCCTCTTGTCATGATAGCTTCAAGATTSAATGTTAAATATAAGAGAACTAGAGGAAACATAAAAATAGGAACACTGAACAATTACTAAAAGCTTTGGGTCCATCTTGAGCCCTTTCTTAGATTTCCAAAATGTTCCTTTTTTTATTTACCAAAAACCTCAACATAATCATATACATTTAGAAAAAGAATAAATATGATTCTCAATTAAYACAATATAACCCTTGCAATAATATATGTATATTATACATACAAAACAGAAGACTAAGATGTAACTAAAYCTCTTTGATCAATTTTTAGTTTGTCTTTTTCCAGATTTCACAGCTTGYAAGTATCTCTACAGTAAGCAGAACCAAAACATAAATCCATGTTCACCTGGATTTTGTAGAAATTCAGAGGTAGATGGAGATRAAATCAAAGGTTCTGGAAGCCCTTCAGTATTTTCTTAATATAGTTTTCTTATRAAATAAGCAGCTATGTGCAATTAGAGTGCAGGGGGCACACTAATATCTTTSATTTTTCCTGCTATTACTGTGGCTTTTTTTGTTAATTATTCAGGAATGGTACAAGATCCCATTTGTTACTAATAGGAGAAAAAAATGAAACATTCCCATGTCAATAAAAGCCAAAGGGAAYAGACAGGAGGAAATCACACCTCCTCAAAACAAAATCAATTCTAAGAATTAAAGTGAAGATTTGTCATGCTTGTAACACTTTGCAGTTTGACATCAGTCTATAATATTCTCCTGTGTATTATGACTAAGACTTAACTGAAAAATGTGATAAGAAATCTTTTGAAACAAAATTGTCTAATTGTCTTCCTACTGCWGTACTTCAGAACTAGAAGCAAATTTTGATCAAAACAGAATAAAACTTTTTTCTAAGTTGAAAGAAGGCAGTATATCTTTTTTCCTTTCTTTTTCTGATATAATTGACTGCAGAAAAAGCTGATACTAATGCTCATATGACAATATGTAAGTCAATGTGTTAAAGAAAGTTAGCAAGAAAATTTCCCTGTGATTACTTCATTCCATGGATGTGTCATTTGCCTTTTTCCAGCCATCTCATCCGATCTTTCAGAGATAGTGGCCTCACAATAACATCAAGCAGCTCCCTCAACATGCTCAGGTGTATTCCATCCACCTACATCAAATTGTATTCACTCAGCTTAATCAATTTTTTCCCAAACGACTCCCACCCCTGCCCAAGGGTAGTATATCTCTTCTTCAAATTTTCCTGCAGGGAATGAAGATGTGGGAGATCTAGTGTCAAGAATTACCAGTAAAGGYTGAGCTAAAAAAGTTCTTGTGCATGTTAGTCCTTTCTATCACTAGGCCACCTACTCCTTTCAGCAGTAGACCCACATTTTCCYTGCTCTTCTTTAGTTACTAGGGTTCCTTTGGAAACCCACTTGGTTGCCTTTCACATTTCTCAAAAGTTTCAATGCCAGCAATGCTTTGGCCTTCCTAATCCCATCTGTTCATGCCTAAGAAATATTTCTATATTCCTCTTTGGGGGCYTGTCCCTGTTTGTTCAGCCGAACTGACCTCCTGTCAATGCTCTTTTCTGATCTTAGATTTGGGAGAACAATTCAGTGAGGAAGAAAATAGCTATTCTGTGATTTCTCTCTTTTATCCTGCTTTTCATAAAAAGCAAGATATATATTTTTACTTAGCTTTTAAGTTCATTTTGTTTTCCTATAAATAGAAAAACTTTTGCCCAGCTCAGAATAGCAGTAGTTTTGAAGTAACTTCTTCCACATCACCATTTCACACCAGCAGAACTAACAACTGAAGCCAACCCTCCCCTATCCCATCTTACACGTCAGGCAACAGGCAGCCTTGTCAGCAGCTAAAGGATAAGAGAAGAAGAGGGAAAGAGAAGAAATAATAATAAAAAGGACACAGGCAACGTACAGCGGGTCACAGCGTGTTTCTCTTTTCCGTGTGTGGCGGTAGACTTGGGGCAGAAACGCGGCGCAGCGCTTGCTCTGCACTTCTCAGAAGCGTAGTGTTTAGAAATTTAAAGATGCAGCAGCTCAGAAGCAAAGGTGTCATGTTTTTCAAACTGCACACGCACTCCACACGTTTCGATGCCTGTGCTTTTTTTTACAGTCTTGGCTGGTAGCTCTGGAAGAGGTCAGAGCCTCCCCAGGGAGGCCAGCCTCACAGTTTGAGAAATGCCGCTTTCTGTGTCTTCTTGTCTTATGTTCTGCTTGACTTTAGAACCGGGAATCTGCTAACAGATGTTCTTAATCAAAGCTGTCTCCCTGATTACCACAGGGGTCATTCTTATTATGAAGAGTTTTTTTTTTCTTCTTTTTTTTTTTTTTTAAACATTTCTAGTGAACACCAGGGGATGTTCTCGGAAACAGACAGGATATTGTTCGTCTATGACAACGAACAAACAAGGATAAAATGAACCAAAAGGACACAGGAAACTTAGCGTGGAAGAATAAATCCTTCAAAAAAGTGAGAGAATCAAAAGTATAAGCCATACATCATAAAAGAAGTAGGGCAAAACATACTGATATACTGTTTTTATTCAGAAACTTGTTTACAAGTTGAAAATTTCTCCAGTCTCAGAAAAGATCTTGCCAATATGCTCAAAAAATAATTTTTAGCAGCAAATGCTTTTCTAAAGCCAAAGTGCAACCCTTTCTTATCTCTGTGTGAATAAATTCTCTGTTAATAAATATCACAGCTAATTTCACTGCAACTACATATCATTCATCTGTCACAGTTTGTTAATAAACTCTGCTTTTCTTTTATTTTCTGAAACATTTATCTAAGGAAAGTTTACAACAATGATTGAGAAGTGTTGTGATATTTATTTGCTATTTTACTACTTTTTCAGTCATCTTTTTGTGTGCAAAATCAAGCAGCCTTTAGAAGTTTTTTAAAGTTTCTTTGTAAAATCAAGTAGCAAGAAAAGTATAGCAGTCATATTCAGAATAAGAAAGCTTCCAGAAGGAATTTGCATGGATATTACATTTTAGAGTCTCCACCATTCAGCTCCTAATACCCCTCACTGTAATAAAGGCACGAAGGATGGGACTTTTTTAATCTGACTTCTGCCACTGAAAAGGTGTCACCTACTCTGCATCAGTCTCCAAATTTCTCTCTGCAGTCAACAGAGATGACCAGCTGCAGAGGGTGACTCATTCCATCCTGAGAGAGGTCTTTAAGACATCAGGGATGACTTTCCCTCTTAGCTCCCTCTCTACCTCAGCTGTACTTAATTAGCACAGACTAAATGCCTATCCCACACTTTGAGGCCTGCAATATGGGCCACAGCCCCCACTTAGTCATATCCTMTATGCATTTAGATAATAAGATTTATCTTCCTGTTCATTTTAAAGTTTTCATTTGCTTTTGTAAGGCTGTTGTGTTTCCAGTGGAATTCTTAAGATCAGGAAGAAAAAAACACCTAGCACCTAAATGCAGTGGATGATTTTTCCCATCATGGCACATATCAGCAGGAGATGCTATTCCTCAGCATGGGATAAGGTACATTAGGAGCTAACAAATAGATATCAAAGTTTCAATTCTGCTATCTTTGCCTGCACAACCCTACCTTACACCAGCTATAGGTTACCAATAATGACAGAACAGAAAACAAACAAACAAAAAAATGAATCATATGAGCATCCTAACACTTCACTTTTCCTCCTTCCCTCCTCTTCCTCAAAGGAAGGATGATGACATCCTTTGCAAACAGCACAGACAAAAGGGACTGTACAACAAAAGGTACAGAAAGAAGTTTGCAGCAGGTGGTACTAGACCACCTGTGACAGCCAAAACCATCTGCCACATCACTGAGGGGAAGGAGGGGAGATGCAGACAGCTCAGACAGACTGAAGAAAATGTCAGGGCTCTGACTAAAACACTGGAAGGTAGAGGTTGATTCTTCCTTGCACTAAGTCTCTACACTCTTCTGGTTGTGCATCAAAACTCTTCTCAGGATCCCTTTCGCCTGCTCTACTAATGATCTAGAAACAGCTCAAAGTGGGATTAGTGAGACTTTTATATCTATATATATATTTATATCTAGTGGGATAAATGAGAATTAGCCTATGAGTCTGTAGTAGAAGTATATTATTATTATTATAATCACTCCCCTGATTAATGATCATTCAGTGCCTTATAATTACAGGAAGGAATCACGTTACAAAACAGCAATTTTCCTTTTCTTCTTTGAATTTGTACTGGGGACAAAATGCACATCACAGAAGATGGGAACAGTACAAATATAACATGCAAGATGCAGTTCATGTTCCAAGCAGACTAATGTCTTTCTGAACTTAATCTGACAGCCTTCCAAGGCAATATTATGAATTCCACATTGTACAAAATCAGTAGCCTCTCCATAACTCTAGGAATGTACAACAAATAAAAAACTGAGACAGATATTGAAATTAATCCATAATTTGGAGGGCAACCGACAGCAACCCTGCTGAACTCAGTGCCTATTTATTTGGCCACTTCTCCATTTGTTTAAACTACTTGATTAATCTGTAGAGGGAACCGGACAGGAAGAAGGAGAATATTTATGACAGGCAATCTGAGCTGGAAGATGTAGGTAGGATTTTCGGTTTTGTGATAAATAGTAGTAACTTCTTAGCTGCTACTTTCCAGAGTTTTCTGTGTGCAAGCACACTCTGCAAACTGAAAAGATAAGCTCATCCAGGTAGACCAAATGAAAGGGACTCTTTAGCACCTCAAGACCTGGCCTACAAGGAAGAAGACACTCCAAACTAAGTGCATCAACTGAATGAATAGTCAGCAAGTTAAAAAGCATGCTAAGACTCAGATTGAACATGCAATGCAAACATAGTTTTATTTCCCTAATTTTGCAAAATTTAGGCTGAAAAAATCATAAATTTCCCTCTCCTATTCTCCCACACTTACCTTCTTCAGCATCAATCTGATCCCTCTAGTAAAAGGACTTCAATATCAGACAGGAGCTGGTATTACACTAGACCTCAGTTCATGTTTATTTCTGAAGACTAATGTCTTTGCCTGGAAAGACATAGATTCCTCCATAGTAGTTAATAAATCTTTAATCTCAGAGTGCTGGAGARACTGTATAAGCCTTTGAAGTTGTGAATATAAAGAATGAATTATTTTTTTAAAAAAAGTCTTTATTTCTTAATCTAAGTTACTATACCAGGCTCATTCATGTGGGCATTAGCCTTATCTTTATGTAGACGGTCTGAGATTTCGATTCAGTAAGTGCAAATTTTCACTCTGTCTAAAAGCCACCAGAGTCTATGATCTTAATTTGATACTAGTTTCTTAAAACCATTGTGAGAAATCTCTTTCCATCACCTGTGAATTCATGCCCTTTTCTAAATGAGGGCTTAAACGTTCAGGTTCCTCTTCACTTTCCAGTTATGATACTTCTTCCCATCATATCTAGCATTGCTYCCATTCACAGACACTTCAGGATCAGGTCTTATGAAAGGCAGGTGGAGATGTATCGTCACACTCCGAACACTGAGGGATTCCTATTGCACAGCCCCACTGGCTAGTAACAGAGCACACTGTTCCACAGTTGCTGTTCTGCATTTGCACATTGCTCTGCTTTCACTAATACTCTGTCAGTCCCAGAAACTAAACATCTCAGCTGGGTCATAAAGTAAGATTGAACCACATCAGCCTGGTAGAAAAAAATAAGTAAAGGAAAAGCAAATAAATAAAGAARAACAATTCAGAAAAACTTTCTAATAAAATAACACAGAACTTCTTTGAAAAATAACATCACAGAACAACCCTTCTTTCCCACTAAAGACATACTAAGTAACCTGCTCTGGTACTTTGACCATCTCTTTAGAAATAGCTTCTCTTCATTGATGTTTCCACTCTAATTGCCCTCCTGCCCTCAGGTGATAATGTATTTGCCCGTTTGCTACACCTGTGCTATGAGCAGAGCTTTATTAATCCTGCTTCTCTAAAGATGGTAAACAGCTTGTCATATCCAGTAATGAAAATACACAGTCCATCCTTGGGAGTTGATATTGACTTTCCATTCACCCCAAAATATGGATGAAATCACCATATCAGTTCTCCACAACGCCAGCATAAATGCCTCAGAGCTACATCCCTAACTCAGAGAACTGTCTTTTTCTTTCATATTAATGCTAATGGCTTCTTCCTTAGGGATAAGCACCTTAGTAATTTTCTCTTAAGTGCATGCACTGAAGCAATCTTCATCATTAACTATCTCTAAAAACCCCAACTGATTTAGTTTATCGTGCCCCATAAAACACTTTTTTCCCCCTCCTCATTGGTATGCAAGCAAGAATGAAACCGATTTTCACCTTTTATCACAAATGGTATCATAAATGGTGAAGAGAAAGAATTAATAGCTCAGTAATTACCTTTTAGTAAACAGCAGGGAAAAAAAAAGACAACAACCCACTAGTGAAGAGGTAATGACTGCAGCTGCAAGCAGGGGCTCACCAGGGACTCCAACAAGCTCTTGTCAGCTTACGTGGGGATTGCTGACTTGCCATCTTCCCCAGCGAGGCTTGTGCAGCCTTGCAGAGGTAAAGCAGGAGGCTATGGAGTCAGACRTGCCATTGCTCTGACAGATGACTGCAAATGGTATTCTGGCTTGCATATATGTTCTCTCATGATGACTTCCATATAACAGGTTTGCTTACGTAAAAATTTCCCAACATAGGTACTTTCTCTCCCTTCCTTTGTGCCTTATTCATCACCAGATATACAATCTTAACGAAAAATAAAAAAAAATAAATTAAAAAAAAAGAAGAAGAAGAAAGAAAAAAAGAAGCAAGCATGCTGTGTGGTGGCTTCTTTTAGAGTTTTGTAGCATTTAATCAATTATGGACTTATTCTTGCCACTGAAATTTAGCTCTGTGTTCAYCTGAAGGACGTGATCCTTGGGGACTACATAAATCATCGCCAATATGAATGTAAACCAGTTGTTATAGTTGCATTGATTTTTTACTGCCCACAGGATTAAAATCTAGTATGACTCTGACAGAAAAGGACTGAGTTGTCATGTCCCTATCACTTAAAGTTTTGTTCCAGTAAAAAGGAGATCCTACCATTCTTTTTCCCTTTCATTTGCACTAATGTTTCCAGTACAAGTGAGCTGGCTAGGCAGAATTAAGTGCACAAGAATAGTCACTGGAATGGCATCTACAGACGTSCAACAGAACATCACTCTCAGTGATCTGCTGGGGATTTGTGGAGACAGCCTTAGCTGGAATAGTGGGAATATGTGCCACCTCAACCAGGCACAGCTCACAAAATGTGCCAAAGGTGTCTTCCTATGCAATGTAGCTATCCTGCACTAAGCGATGTTCCTACCTTGACGCTAGCATACAGGATACATCTCACTAAATATTTACAGGTATTTACAATATAGTTGCCCATATCTTATTTAATTGCCTCAACTTCCTTCATAGTCAATGAAAAGAAACAAGCCTAGAAAGGTGTCTGAATTATTTAAAACATTTATGTTAAACTGAGAGAAACTATGCCATCGAAATACCTCTTTTTTTTTAGCAATCATAAAAACAATCTAAATGATCAGTTTAGATATAAAAGTCCACATTTTGGATAGCTTAAGTTAGATGAGGGTAGTTTCTCTTCGGACTACCATAACATCAACAGATATGAGGTGTATCCCATACCCCTACACTTAGTGCATGGCATGGCTTTTTGACAAAGCCATGGAAGTTGTGCCTGGTACATCTTCTCTTTCATAATCATTACAACTTGCCACCAAAAAATGACTTGGAACAGAGGAAGTGTCGTCTTGAAGAAATATATCCTGAAGTTCAGTTTGAGGCAGTTTTCATGCCCTGCTTGAAAGTGGGACATGGAGATAATATCAACTAGAYGCCAAAATAACAGAGTTACCAGGTGTAGTAACTCCCTCCCTGAAGTGAGAAAGAAATAGCAGAAATTGTAGAAATAACATGTTTTGGGATATTCTCAGCAGGGACACATATAATATTCCTAATTTCACCCTATGATCTTATATCTAAAGAGGTAGATCTATAATACATGAAGAGGATGGCATGCAGGTCTCCACTCCCCTGAATGCTGTTCCAATCTGGAGACGGGGCTTTAATTCACATAGCAGTTAGAGAAGAATGGGTTTAAGATGAGACGACAGGAAGAGGAAAAAGATAAGGTATATGCAAGGAAACTAATGAAGTAAGGGAATGCAAGGTGATAGTAACTGACCCTAGAGTYTGGTAGTAGTTCTACTGTATGTTAGACAGCATTATCTGGGAAAATATTAGGCTAAATTAGGACATTGGGCAGAATGCAATGCTCCTTGGATTAAACACAGTGAAATTGTCATGTTCTTTTTGCTTTGTTCTTTTTCAGCTAATGGGTAAGAAACTTCAGTGAAAACAATTCTTCTCTAACAATGCAAATTAATATCTAACTTTTTATGGAGCTGATCTTCACTCAACATACACTGAAGACTTCATCCATATCCATTATCAAGAYATCTAGGTTTCAGAGTAAATTGGAGGCAGTTTAACTGAAGATAATTCACATCCAGTGAGGTTAATGAAATGAAGTTCCATTCTCAGACCCACAGCCTGCGTGTCTGCCTGTAAAAAAGGACGATGATTTTTATTTCTTCAGAAAAGAGCTATGAGGATAAAGACCAAAGTCCAAAAGTGCAGTCATGAGATATTTAGCTTAGATTGATAGATCTTGAAAGATCTGAGCAGCTCCTGAGAGATGCCAGGACTGTCCTATACAAGGATACATCTTGCTTATAATTTTGCAAGCAGTGTTTGACTTCTTCAAGGTATAAGTCAAATGCCATATTGTAACTAAGACAGAAAAGCTGATTTCTTATACAGGCACAGCCAATGTATCTACTGATGAGCTTTCGGTCTTTTTGAAAGGAAAAATTGCTCCCTGGCATGGCTTGTTTCACATCRTCCTGCTGTTCCGGTAATAACATGGAACTCCTGTGGCAACAATTTATTCTCCTCACCCATTAGGCACAAAACAAAAGCAGGCACAAAGACCTAAGCAAACTGAAGAAGCAAGAAAAATACA